>NW_009648972.1:29722-58071 GCF_000708025.1 Charadrius vociferus | reverse complement strand
GAACATAATTTTGACTACAAAACACAATACTGAATTATTTCATCTCCTAAAGTATTAATGTATATTAGCTTCAGGAAATGTAGGGCTTCTGGTGTGAAAAAAAAAAAAACAACAACAGGCTTGTGAGTGACTGAATATCTTTATAGAAGGTGGAATAATTAATTGGTAGGTCATTTCTGAGGAGCATAAAGACATTTTTCAGATTAATAAAACATTGAATTATTTCTAGAACTAGAGAAAAGCTGCCATGCAAAGCATTCCGCTATGTCACGTATCAGTGGAGGAGACACATCAGGTGCCGGTGAAAACATTTTGCTTTAGAAAAACCGATTCAGAGTGTTCACCCAAAGCAGAAAGCCGAAGAAAGAAAATCATCTGTATGCTGTCAGATCTACAGTCTGTTCTGCTGCCTGTGCTTTGAATGTCAGATAATAACCATAAATTTGTGGGGAATGGGACTGGGTGGGCTTTGTGTCTAATACACGTCAGTCGCCTAGGCGAGCTGCTCAGTTCAATCAGTGGCCATCACTCTCCCAGAAGGAGCTTAGCTGTGGTAACCACCCAGCAGAAAGCCATGTCCTCTGTGCTCACCAGAATGGATGTGGTAACCTAGACAGAGCTCCCATGAAAACACACAGCTGTTCAGGTCTCAGCCTGCAGGGCGTGCCAGAGCTTTTCACCAGTAACTCATGGCAGTGAAGTCTTATGGATATGAACCAGGGGCTCCTGAGGTAATGGAAGCCAAGAGGGAAACACCACTGAAATACCTTAAAGGAATTAAGGCGTGTCACCTCTAAAACTGTGACACAGCTGACAGCCCAGCTGAAGTGTCTCTGCACCAATGCACGCAGCATGGGTAACAAACAGAAGGAGCTGGAAACCACCATGCTGCTAGAAAGTTATGACCTAGTTGCCATTACTGAGACTTGGTGGGATGAATCCCATGACTGGAGTGTGGCTATCAATGTCTACAGGCTGTCCAGAAGGGACAGGTGAGGAAGTAAGGATGGAGGGGTTGCCCTCTATGTCAAGAAATTAATAGATTGTGAAAAGCTGTCTCTGAAGAACATCCATGAGCAGGTTGAAAGCTTATGGGTAAGAATTAGTGACTGAGGCAACAAAAGGACAATTATGGTTGGTGTCTGCTACAGGCAGCCCAGTCAAGGGGAGCCTATCAACAAAGCCTTCTTACTCCAGCTACAGGAGATATCACACTCTCAGGCTCTCGTCCTGCTGGGGGACTTCAAACACCCCAACATCTGCCAGAAGTGTCAGAGTATATTGAGGACAACTTCTTAAGACAGGTAATAGACAGCCCTACCAGAGGGGATGTGTTACTGGACCTGCTGGTCACCGATACAAGTGAGCTAATCAGCGACGTTAAGATGGGAGGCAGCCTGAGCTGCAGTGGTCGTGCACTGGTGGAGATCACAGGCCTGAGGGATATGGGTCAGGCAAAGGGTAAAGTCAGGATCCTGAATTTTAGGAAAGCAAACTTCCAGTTGTTCAAGGAATTAGTCAGTGGGACCTCCCTGGGAAACTGTCCTCAGAGACAAGGGAGCAGAAGAGAGCCGGCAGATATTTAAGGACACTTTCCATACAGCACAAGAGCTCTCAATCCCCAGGTGTAAGAAATCAGGAAATGTAGGCAATAGACCAGCATAGCTAAGTAAAGACCTGCTGGTCAAACTAAAGGGCAAGAAGGAAATGCACAGGCAGTGGAAGCAGGGACAGATGTGCTGGGAAAAGCATAGGGACACTGTCCAGTTGTGTAGGGATGGGGTCAGGAAGGCCAAGGCACAGCTGGAACTGAACTTGGCAAGGGACACAAAGAGTAATAATAGACATGCCAGTCAGAAAAGGAAGGTCAAAGGAAGCATGCCATCCTGATGAACACAACTGGTAACAACAGACGAGAGGAGGCTGTGGTGCTCAACAACTTTTTTGCCTCAGGCAACCTCTCTTCCCACACCTGTTGAGTAGATTGACCACAAGGCAGGGACTGGGGTAACAAACTCCCACTGTAAGGGAATACCAGGTTTGAGACCACCTGAGGAACCTGAACATACAGAAATCTATGGGACCTGACAAGACACATCCCAGATTCCTGAGGGAATTTGGCTGATGTAGTTGCCAAGCCACTTCCCATGATATTTGAAAAGTCATGGCAGCCAGGTGAAGTCCCTAGTGACTGGGAACAGGGAAACATTGCACCCATTTTTACAAAGGGTAAAAAGGAGGACCCTGGGAACTACCAACCTGTCAACCTCGCCTCTCTGCCTGGGAAGATCATGGAACAGATCCTCCTAGAAGCTATGCTAAGGCACATGGAGCATAGGGAGGTGATTTGAGACAACCAGCAAGACATCATCAATGTCAAGTCCTGCCTGACCAACCTAGTGGCCTTCTATGATGGAGTGACTACATCAGTGGACAAGGGAAGAGCTACAGATGTCATCTGGATTACTGTAAGGGCTTTGACATGGTCCCCCACAACATCCTTCTCTCTAAATTGGATAGATAGGGCTTTGATGGGCGGACTCTTCAGTTGAGGATTTGGAGGAATGGTTGCATGCAGAGGGTAGTGGTCCAGATGGAGATCAGTGGTGAGTGATGTCCCTTAGGGGTCTGTACTGGGACTAGTACTGTTTACTATATTCATCAATGACATAGACAGTGGCATTGAGTGCGCCATCAGCAAATTTACCAATGTCACCAAGCTAAGTGGTTGACAGGCCTGAGGGATGGGATGCCCTCCAGATGGGCCTGGACAAGCTTGAGAAGTGGGCCCATGTGAACCTCATGAGGTTCGACAAGGCCAAGTACAAGGCCCTGCACCTGGGTTGGAGCAAGCCCCAGAATCAATAAAGGCTGGGGGATGAAGGGATTGAGAGCAGCCCTGAGGAGAAAGGACCTGGGAGCACTGGTGGATGAAAAGCTGGATATGAGCCGGCAATGTGTGCTCAGAGTCCAGAAAGCCAACCGTATCCTGGGCCACATCAAAAGAAGTGTGGCCAGAAGGTCAAGGAAGGTGATCCTGCCCCTCTGTTCCACTCTGGTGAGACCCCACCTGGAGTACTGTCCTGGAGTCCTCAGCACAAGACAGTCATGGACCTGTTGGAGGGGGCCCAGAGGAGGGCCACAAAAATGATCAGGGGGCTGGAGCACCTCTCCTATGAGGACGGGCTGAGAGAGTTGGGGTTGTTAGTCTGGAGAAGAGGAGGCTCCAGGGACCCCTTATTGATGCCTTTCAGTACTTAAAGGGGGCTTATGAGAAAGATGGGGACAAATATTTCAGCAGGGCCTTTTGTGATAGGACAAGGGGTAATGGTTTTAAACTAAAAGAGGGTAGATTTAGCCCAGATTAACAAAGCAATTTTTTACAATGAGGGTGGTGAAACACCGGAACAGGTTGCCCAGAGAGGTGTTAGATGCCCCATGCCTGGAAACATTCGAGGTCAGGTTGGATGGGGCTCTGAGCAACCTGATCTAGTTGAAGATGTCCCTGCTCATTGCAGGTTGGTTGTACTACATGACCTTTAAAGGTACCCTCCAACCCAAACCATTCTACAATTCTATGTGCTCCACAGATACATGACTGGAAGAGAAACTATAGATCTTCTCTTGAGTGTGCCTGTCAAGATGATGAATTTCCTCACTTACTTGTGGACAAGCTGCTGCAGTGTTCTTTTTGCCAGCCAGGCAAGGTTTTCCTGCAATATTATTATGTGGTTTTATATTTGATGTTATGGTGGAAATCTGCTCCATGAAGGGAAATTAGTGCCACCAAAAGATAATATTTAGTAACATGGGGTACTGAAAATCCTGCTATCAGGTAAGAAAATAAATATGTATTATTTGTGAAGTAAATTGAGACCTTCATAAACAGCGAACAGCTAAGAGCATCTAATACCTCTAAAACACTGAATATGGCAAATTATCAGTTACCACTAATGTATCCTGATACTATGACCTGATACTAAATCTGATTGTTTTCACCTACTTGTCACAATTTTAGATTATCTTCTAACTTTTGAGACAGCTGCATGACTGACAACAGAGCTCTGTATTCAAAGTGACTTTTAATTTCTTTAGGACAACTATTGCTAATGCTTAGGATGGGAACCCGTACTGAAATTTAATTCCCGTGTAAAGACCACCATTTGATCCAATTATATCCACGTGGTGGAGCTGTTTAAAAATAGGACTGAGGAAAATCTCATACCATGGCTGAGATACCTAACTTGCTCTCGCCAGGTCAGTATTTCTGAGGTTTCTGATACAGCATGAGGTTGAAAACACAGAAACACTTCAGATGGTGTTTATAGACCCGTTCAACAGAATAGGAATTTTCTGAGTTAAGCAAAAGCGAGGATGGGTCTGCATCGTTGTAGAAGCTTCTCCTATCAGCATAGATGAAGCATAGCCGAGGAGTAGCTGCTATGAGAAAGCATGCCAGGGCCTCCTTCTCTCAAGAAATTCTGAAATGCTATGGTCTGACAGAGGTGGACAGGAAAGAGGGAGATTGTTTCTTCTGAGGCACCTTTAATAACAAGAAACGTACCCTGAAAGGAGTCATCCTGACAGCCAGTTTGATGGCTTTTATGCTGCTTCTAGTGCAGAGATTTTGGTAGAGAAATCTCTGCCGTTTCTATGATCTTCGCTGCTAATGGGAGCGTTCATTCAAATGGCAACAGCATGTCAGAGCTTTGAAACAGCTCAGTGATGCTCAGCAGCTGAGGCAGAGAAGCGAACTGCATGCATTTACCCGGATTCCCTGTATTACCTCTTGTAACTTCTGTGAGAAAGAAAAGAGGAAGATTTTAATGACAGTTTTTCACCCTTTAGCAATGATGTTTGTAAACAGCTTCCAATTTCAATGATGTTCAGTTTTCCTGACGCAATTCACAGGGCTACAAGCTTGCTAGAAGACCAGTGGTACCCAACGGGAGTGAACCACATGTAATGCATGTCTGTATTAAAATGGCACGAGATGGACTGAAGCCCCTGAGAAACTCAAAGCCAAAATGGCTGAAATGCTACAAGTTATCAGTTACTACAGCTAAGGCTGTTTTCACATTTGTTTAATTTTTTTTTTTTTTTATCAGGGCAACAGATGTTTTTCTTTGGGATTTTATTTATTATTTTTTACGTTGTTCGGTCATTGTAGCCAGCAAAAAAACCCCAACCACCAAACAGGCACACAGTTTATAGCTATGCCCATGCTTCAGTGGTGAGGTAAAATGATACACGTGAGTCACATTTTGATAATAATTACATAAAATTACATAGCCTGGGAACTGTAACAGCAATTTCCCCAAAAATGTGACACAATGATGGGTGTAAGTCAGACCAAGACCTTCTTCTGCCCTTCCCCAGAAAACTTACATTTGAAAAATATGCACCTATAATCCTGCACATGCTGCTGTTATGAACTACACGCAATGATAATCGATTGCCATTAATTGACAGTGTGGCATGTCACATACACCACAGAGTATGGCCACTGCAGAAGCATCAAGTTGGTAATGGCCTGAATAAGCTGATACTTTACACAGAAAGAACTTTATACTGCCCTTTAAGATGACTGTCTTGAGACAGTGTCTAGAAGACACACTCTTGAGACAGCAGTGTCTCCTAATGAAGTCCTAACTTACTGTTTTTTACTCTCCTAGGTCCCTACATAGTATATTCCTTTGTGTTTGAGGAATCCGGAGAGAAAACTGGCATTTTTCAGGAAGACAATAGACAATTTAATTTAAAGGTAGCCCAAGCAATCTTGTGACCCTGACTTCTGCTTCATCTTAGAGCCATCTGGCAAAGCCTCTGTGTTCAGCAAGCCGTCACAGGCTCTTCAGGTAATTCCAGTCTGTGGCTGATGTGGTGCCACTGGGGAGATGAACTTGCATGACCCACAAGCGATTTTTTTCACTGATAGAAGCTGTAAGCTCGTACCTCACACCTCAGTGCTGGTGGCTTTAAAAGCTAAATTATAAGTTCAAGTAATATCAGTGTTGCTTGTAAGGAAACTGCCTTGTGCTGTGACTCAGTCAGAAAGCAAGAAAGAAATTATGCACACAAAACTCAGAAGATCCTTACCGTGCACAAAACATCGGTACAACATGATGCCCGTAAGTTGGCAGGAGTGCACATGCTATTTAGCTTTAGTGTTAAATCCAGATTCTTTACTAGACATGACAAAAGTGATGGACTTTGGAAAATTTTTTATCTCCAGGCTTAACACCTGAGTCCCAGATCAGGAGAAGACAGTCTGAGGACACCAGTAAGATACAGCTGAAGTCCCACGGAAGTTTGCTACTGCGGCAGAGAATGGCCTGACAGAAAAAAAAGTACTGCAAGTCCCTGTTCTTACCTTACACAGCAACCTCAGTGACTGGCCTGCGGTAAGTTGACAACTGTGTCTCCCATTTTAGCCCTTTACAGAGGCTCCTGATAATGAAACTGTGGCAGAGATGTGAATTCAGCAGTAGAAAAGCTGCTCTAACATTTGAGCAAGGCCCAGTGTTACCTTGAAAGTTGCTGGCATAGTCAGGCAATCAATGATTAAAATGTCATGTGTTTGGGCCAGTAGAGCGCCCTGTGTCAGTGAAAAAGCTTCCATGTTGTTAAACTTCTCTTCCGCTGAGCCTCCGATCTTCAAAGTAGCCTCCTGATGTGTCCACAACACTCACAGAAGTAGAAAAAAGAAAAGGCAGTGGGGTCATGTGGGATTTTGACCTGCAGGGAAAGTAGTCTGTGAAAACCTCTAGAGTCTAATAAGGACTTGGTGCTTGTTACTCGTTCATTTAGGGGTTTGCAGTGTTGTTCAAACACAACCAACCTTGAACAAGCAGTGGGGGGCAGATTGCTACAACTGCATATGAACTTTAAATTGTCTCTCCAATGGGCAACTATAGAGTTACAAAACTAGGACTAGGAGCAGGATTTAGCTCACATACCTTACCGGGGAGCAAAGAGAAAGGAGGTGAAAAGTAGACAAATGGCAGTAAACAAAGCCTCTGGAGGAGGCATATGAATGTAGATTACCACCACCACTGGCTCAAGACTAAGGCTATGAAATGGAATGACAGAAAATAAAATTCAGAGACAGCAACCAGCCGCGCATAATTTTGCTTTATAAAAAGAAATACCATTTGGTCTATAGATGTATCTCAGTGATAAGCAGGAATTAAAATCTGTCTTAAATCGGCTTGTGAGAATGGACAGAATAGTTTGCTATTTCATACCAATCTGTCTTTCTTGCTGATGACTGTAAATACTGGTGCGTAGTTCTTTGAATTCCAATTTGTTCTGTTCTGGCATTATTATCTCTCCATCATTACCAACAAACGTGGAGTTAGCCATCTGGAAAAAAAAAAAAAGTATATTCTAAATTATGTTTCTTTCTCTACTGTCATGTGATTATTAACTCAGATAAATGAATTTGAGCTATTCTTGGGTCCATTAGCAATCTGCTAGAAAGTGACAGTAAAGTACTCTCTACCTTTTTCAAAAATGTTTTGAGATGTATGGAGTGAGAGCATCAAATAGTAATTCACCCTTCTGAGTGATAATATTGGTCATTACAGCACCTGTTCTCACACTTTTAGTGTGCAGTCAGAACTGCAGCTAGCCACAGATTTTACAATGATCTACAGGGAGAGGTGTTTTGAGGAAAATGCTTTTTAGTGATTATGAAATGGGTCATATTTTCTCTGTCAGCTCTTTAGAACTGGCATGAATTTCTTTCACTGGCTGCCAAATTTATTTTATTGCTGATCACACATAGATATTAACTACAGCTGGCCCACATGTTGTTGCTCAGATGAAGCAGCGGCTTCAATGAGATTCCACATATACAACTTTGAAAAGTAATATTCCATGATTTAGCTGATAATTCTGGTAGACGAAATCGAAACGATTGCATCTCATTCAGTTTTAGAAACAGGAACTTCACATAGCTTGTAAAAGAGAGTAATACTGTAGTCATCAGATATCAACATGTAACAAAAATGCTGACTGAGAAAAACCTGTTTTGAGACACTCAGGTCTCAGCTTAGATGAGTATTTGGGATGCCTCTTATCAGAGTTGTAGTGCAGAATTTTTGTTCATTTCAGCAAGGAAATGTTCATTGACATTGATATGCATCTAGGTTTCCTTATGAGCAACCAGCCAACCTTTAAAAATTGAAAGTGAACATTTGCCTACGGTGAATAGATTTCTTTCCCTATTTATTTTCCTTCTAATCCTTCCTTTGGAATATATCTTTTCCATACATATTTTCATTTTAGTTGGACATATATAGAAAGTATATAGAGAGAGACTTTTTTTATATATAATATATATGCTTATATCTTGTGTAATGCTACAGTGACTTGGGAATTGCACAAAATGGCCTATGGTTATATTTTGAGCAAAACAGGAAGATCTGAAAAGAAAGAGCAAATTGTAAACCTAAGACATCCCATTCCCATTCCCATACCATTTCCTGACTTTTCCTGTATCTTAAAGGGCCCCCAGGGCTCTGCACAATAAATTTTACATAGGTTCTGACATGAACTTTTCTGTCAGGACTCACCAACCTTGTAGCAAATTGTTCGCTAGAGATCAAAGGAAGGGAAGATGCTGAGAGAGCTTCTCTATGAGCCCTACCTGCCTTGTCTCCATAGATCTTGCTGAAAGTGCATTCATCATTTAAGTTAAAGTAGAAATAGATAAATAATTTGGTATAAACTGCTAATTTTCAACATTACAAAAATCACTATCATCTTTTGTGAAATTTGATCCATATCCCCGGACTTTTTTTCGTAGTGTGGAAGAGGGACTTTTTCCTTTAAATCTTGTGTCTCACTTAGAGCTTAAATGCTTATCAGCTGCTGGCAGAACAGGGCTATGCACTTTGTTGGTGTAGAAAACCAGTTATGCTATTCCTTCACATGATACTCAGTCTTTAGGTGGATGTATCCACAGGGCAAACCAGTTTCTGACCTTAGTTTTGCAGCGCTATCGTGACAGCAACATTTATTCCTCTCCCCCTGTCAAGGAAAACAAACACAAATAAAGAAATCAAAACTCCTCCATAAGTCAAAGTGAAGTTCCTAGTAAACTAGTAGAGAATGCTTAGTGAATGTAAAACCACACATGCACTTCAGTTATGACCATGTCTAGCAGAGAAACGCAGAGGGGAGAAAAAAAAAAACCAAAAACAGGAATGAAATTGTTCCCCATACCTAAGTTATCAGGTCCTGGGTTCTCTGATGTCTAAATCAAGGACTAATCTAACAGGGCCATGAGCTGCCCTCTGTGCCCCAAGTCTCTCCTTCAGGCTGTTCTTTCTATTGAAAGAGGGTGCAGGAGTACGCCTGCTTGCATGGGTGCTGTTCCTACCTGCAGTTTGCATCTGTGTCTGGTGTGTGTCTCCGGTTCCCACAGTTCCGATTTCCCCCAGGTGGCCTGGAGGGGTTGGACCTTCCAAGTTACAGGTCACATCCTAATTCTTTCCCCTACTCATAAGAACAGGGCTCAAAGCTGAGACTCCAAATCCCAGAAGCTGGATATTATTGTACTGGTGCAATCATTAGAGCCGGCTCCATACTTAATTAAAGTTAGCGAAAGAGTCCAACCACTGTGGGGGAGTTGGGGCAGCTCAGCATTTAAAGGCAGAAGTCGGCAGCAGTCTTCAAATGGATGGGCTTGCTAGTGAGCACGTTTTATAGGGCACTTCTTTTCTCTCCTACATATAAACAGTGGCCTGAACATGCCAATTTATTTTAGCTGCTGGCAAAAGGTCAATAGCTATTCTCTTTCATTTAATGGAAAGAAAGCATGAAGCAGCACTACAATTTAGCCCTTCTACCTCTGCACTAGATTAATTATAGCCAAAATGATCAAATCCTCAAGTTCACAGGCAGCATTCACTTCAAGGAGAAATAATTTCTCTTTCTTGTTGCTTTCTGTATGCAGTTGTGCTAACCAATATTTTTAACAAAGTTTTTTTGGTAACAGCAACATTTAATAAGTAAGAAAACCAAATGAAGCTGTGCCAATTCAGTACAAGATGAAAACTCAAGACTTTCAAAGGGGAATTACTGAAAATGCAAATAGTTGTATCTAATATAGTCCTTCAGGTTCTGAACCTTCAACATTTTCAGCACCTTCTGAAGATGCAGAGTAGCACTGATTTATTTCTTTTAATTGTCTGGGGAGAGCAAGAATGACTATGTAGCCAACCGGCTGCTGGATTCCCATTGGGGTGGAATGAGAAGGACATAGTCTGCAATTGGATTCCTTGTTGATGCAGAGTTACTAAGAAACATGATTCATTCATGGCACTGTAACTTGCTGTCACTGTGTAATTCCTATGTCCTGCCCAATGCCTGAATAAGTAATGAACATGGTAAGTCTTTTTGTCCAATGACTGTGTTAATTACCACCTACAAAATGCAACACCAAGAGAAGTTAAGACAATTCTGCTACAGGGTGTGATAGGGAAATATGCAGACTGAAACTGCCTTAAGAAGGGGAAAGAGATGAATTTGAGCTCCTGGCAGCCTGGGCTATTAAGTCAGTAGCTGAAAGAGCAAGGTGTTGCAGGAAGATCATCATACTGCCTTAATATAAAACTTACCTTGCCAGAATACACACCAGTTTGTACCCTGAAGACTAGAGAGATGGAAATGAAACATCTAGTTGTGGATTCAGGGCATCTCATTGCTCTGCACTTCAGAGTCTTTATTGCACTGGGATTTTGCTGGTGAAAACCCACACCTGCAGGAACTTTACATACCTCCAAAAGGTATGTGGCAAACAAGCAGGAGAATGAAGAGTTAACTTTTCAACTAAATGCTTCTGTAGATATAGTCCTTCATTAAATATTATTAGTGTATTATAAATGGTTTCTTATTCATACTTGAATAATAGAGACATTATTACAATTGATTTAGGGAAGTTACAGCCCTTAGTACAAGATGGTGTCTGCCACTCTGTGTGTAAGGTCTTCAAATTGGTTCCTCACCTCTACCTATCTTAGGAGGGTGTGAAAAGAATTTCTTTAATTGGGTGGTTTTAAAACACGGTTACCAAACAAGGGAAGTAAATACATGTACTTTTCTTATGAAATGAATAAGGCAACCTTTAGTTCATTTTAAAAAAGATCAAAGGAAAAGCTCACAATCAATACTTCTACCCTGGGAAAAAAAAGAAGGGCAGACATTAATATGACATTCTGCAGGTACATGCCTGTGTACATGAACGGGAGAGCAATTACCTCCCATCATGAAACTGGACAAAATCATGTATTTCTACACACAGTAGACAGAAAAACATCTGGACTTCTAATTCCACTAAATTTTCTATGTCAGTAAGCCAATACATTCCTAAATAATGTCCTAGTGATATGTCTCTATAACCTATTTCATCTTTTTCTTCTGTAATATTTATCCTTGCCTATTTCCCTGTATATCAGGTAAATCTGTATATCAGGTTTGTCTGTATATTTTCTTACAAAGAATCTGAGGAAAGACTGACATTTCTGAGCACTTCTGAAACAACTATCCAATCCTGTTGTAAAGAGTACCACTTTCTTGGCTGCTATAAGATGGAAAAAATAAATCGTGTCTGTGAATTCTCCTTTTCTACTGCTCTTACAGTTTCTTGCTTTCCAAATAGCTATGGGCTGAATCTAAATATAGAGAGAAAGAGAATGTAATAGTGCAGGATACTTCATTACCCGAATGTGGATCCTAAGTTTGCTGTGCCAGTAAGGAATAGGAATATTCGTTCTGCATGAGGTCTTGCAGGACTCCTGTGTCCCCTTGAGATGTAGAGGATCTAGCCAGGCAGGTACAAATTAATTAAGTTTTCTAAACTGCATTGTGGTTTCAGTACATCTTTATTTCCATGGAACATGTCTACAGAGCTCAAGACCAGGCAGTCACCTTCCTCTTCCAGTGTCTGTTGACTACCAGGAATGGTGATGATTCATTACCTGCTGAGCACAAGGACAGGCTGTACAGAAACTGAGATAGGGATCTGATGCGTGTCACATAGAGCAACTACCATCCGTGTCAGGGCGACACACTTCCTCTTCAGTTCATATTTGACCCTTGTTGTCATTCTTGTTGATCTTTCCCCATCCAGAGTGATTTCAGCATTGCGTTAATGAAATGTGAGGAAAACGGCTGGGTTAAATCTGCTCCAACTCTTTGCACCAGCCGCTCCTCTTTCATCAGGCTATTCGTAATCACTGCTAACACAGAAAACAAGCTGAGAGCCATGACGTGCCTTTTGAATCAAGCTTGCTTAGATTTTACTATTTTTCCACTCCGTTTCCTTCCTGCCCAAGAAAACAAGAGAAAATATTTTCTTTCATGTTGGCCTGCTTGAAAGAATTTTGTTCTCTGCTGTTCTCATGGAATATTTCAAAACCCTTTTCCTCCAGATAATGGACCTGAAAACTGCCAAGTACCGGCTGCTCTGCAGCAAAGCACACGTGCGGTTAAGTTTGAGCATGCATTTAAGAGTTTTGCAGCATCAGGGATGGAGTTAACAGCATTTTGCTGTCCAAAGGATAACAAAGTCCCCAGTCCAGTGAAAGAACATTGAAAATTCAGGTTTAGGACATTCACTCAAGAGCAGTCAGAGGAATCAGATTGTGTTCAGATGACCGTACAACACACTTAGATGCAGAGGGTTGATCTGTGTTTAAGAAGCAGCCGTAGGTGTTTTCCCAGACAACAGGAGAGTTTTTTTCTGAGAGCTAATGGCAAAAAAAAACCAAAAAAGACCTCGGCTGGTCCGAGGGATCAAAATACAAGTTTAACACTGACCCTGAACAGATACCCGTGTACCCTTGAAGAGACAGGAGAATCCTGAGAAGATCCGAGCAAACAAGGTAAGGGGTGCCAAACATCCTGGTGTTTCCCAGAGCATGAACAGCGCATGATCAACAATTGTATTGGCTGAATGGCATGTGATGTGAGAGTGGATTGGGCAAAAGTAGAATGTTAGAATATATGCACAGATAAGCAACCAGCTAAGAGGATATAAAAGAGCACTGCTTGTAAAATAAAGGGACGATTGCTGTAACTGGATATTCAGTGTCGTGTCCATCTCTACAACGACAAAAACCTTTCTTGAGATTCGCACCTCTTTCTTCAGTATTTCAGGTGCTCATGGCAGAGTGCAGTACTGAAGTCTTAGCTGTGTCTGATGAAATAAGAGCGGCTACTTACTGGCATTTTTAATACGTACAGGTTTTCCAAATGTGAGAGGACCCATTGAGACTACCAGAAAGAGAAGCATGAGCTTTCCATTCTCCTTCATAAAAGATTTAATTCACCTCAGAGCTCTTAAAAAAAACCCACCCTATTCTCTTTTTCCTTTTCTCTTTCTCTTGCTTTCAAACCCACCTGATGCTATCAATAAATTGTTAGGACAAGTGCTGAGATGGAAATAGATAAGAAACTTTCTCTGACTACAAAAATTTCCTGGCACCCCATCAGAGAGTCTATAAATTCTTGTTGAAATATAGGGATCAAAAGTAATTCACGAATACAGAAGAGCTACTTACCTTATACCCCTGGAATTGATTTGCTTGCTCCAAAACCCTGGTTAGGAACCAAGGCTGTCATTTCAGGACACCAGAAGTACCAAATATATGGTGAAAATAATTAACTTTGAAGTTTGTGACCTGAAGGGGATTGCATAGTATATATACTCATATTTAACGTTCAGTTTTACATTCATTTCTTCAACATGCTAATGCATACAAACTATGAATGACTTCTAATGCTATAAGTCAAAAAAAGACAATTTAATAAATCATTTTAACATATAACCATCTTGGCTTCTAGGGGCCAACCTAACTAACAATAATAATAATATTATAGTAATAATAGCGCTGAACTAAAAGGTAATCTCTAAAAACCATTGCCATTTCACAGGCTTATAAGAATATACTATTTAAGATAAGTTAAATATAAGTTGAAGTCATCAAAAATTTTCTACCGTAGTATCTAGGAATCATCAAAAAGAAAACAAATTAAAATAATCTACCCATTTTTCCAGCAGTACAGGAGTAAAGGGAACAGAAGATTATATTAGATGTCTACACTATTTGGAATGGCATACTTTATCCACACTAGTAGTGGAAGGGATCCCTGCACAGGAATTCTAATAAAATCAGTATGCAGCTTTTTCATTCTCTCAGAACCTGTCTGTTAACCTAAAATACTAGCCAGGACAAGTCAAAGGTAAAAATCTGCCAAGAGCAACTTCAAATTTTCATTGAAGTGTGGAAAAACACCAATAGTTTTCCCTGTTCCTTGTCATAGCAATAAAATCACATGAAGTACCAGGAGAGGTGAGAACTTTTGTCCCACATAGATATATTATTTAAATACTGGCACAATACACTTTAGCTGCACGTTGCCTCTTTTCCTGCAGGTTCGCAGGCGCGTTCTTTCCAGATCCTGCGCAACCCTGTTGTTACCCTTACACACAGCTGACAAGTGAAATTCCTCCCCTACCCTAGGGTCTTGGCATCCTCGTTATATTGAGTGCCAAGCAGTCCAGTGGCTGAACTCCAGTGGTCCAGATTTTACTGGAGCACAGCCAAAGCTCAGGTCGCAGAAGCTAATATTGGGCTAAATACCTCTGAATAACCACTGCCCAACCTGAGAAATGGAAACCGTGGAGATGTTGATATTCTGGCAAATATCCTTCTGAGTTTTCCTAAATAAAGACATTTAAATGGGTGCTGATACCACTTTCCCAGACAGCTAGGATCTTACCCCAGGATATCTTATCTGATATGGCCTAATACATACGAATACTAACATACAAATACTAATATACTAATACTAATTGTGCTTCTACTATACTTGCCTAATTAAAATGGTGGTTTACGTCATTTGTAAAGGTCACATTTTCTAGAGATTCTTGCATCATTCTTAAAAGAGCTCCAAAATCTATTTAAAATTACTTCCATCAATCATATATTTACTCAGCTCTACATTTATCCGGTATGGTCCTGCTAGCATACGATTAAGAAAACTTCAAAATGCCTCATAGGAACAATTTTGCAATCCTAAACTTCAAGCTTAAGTACACCGATTTGAAAAACGTGTTACAAGAGTGCCTTTGAGCTACCTCAGAGGCATACTCTATGATTAATTTTTGCAAAGATGCTAGCAGCAGCTTTTTGGGCTGAGCACTCAGAGGCACCATCAACAGAATGTGGAAGCACCAGAGAGCAAAGCCTGTTTTTTCCCGTCTAGTTTTTCCCACTGCTGTTCCAGTTTTTCAATTCATCATCACAAGTTCATCATTACATCTCCTCTTTCCTCTAAGAGTGGTTACCAAGAGGTTCCTTACTAGGAACTGGAAATGAAGTATCTCTCACCTAAGAGTTATTACCTTAGAGATAAAATAAGGGTGAACAGTAAAAAGAAAATGCAGCTTGCAATGCTGTGAGCAGGAAAACAGCTGATATTAATAATGCTCTTTTTACGGCACCATTTCTCAGAGGTTCCAATCCCTAACTGGCTTCAGGAAAGTGTGTATTTACACATATCAAGGAGAAGAGTACTGTGGTACAGCATTATCTTTTCTTCCTGCATTGATCACTCAGCTTGCCCTGACTTGCACCTCAAGCCGATTGAGAGTTCCAAAAAAAAAAAAAAAAGGTGATGAAATTTTATTTAAAAAGTTCATTTTCTTGTTTTTCAAATGCTCGTGCAATTCTGTAAATACACAACACCCCCACCCACCCACACACCCTGAACTCTAAAATCTTGACTTAAATGTTTAAACATTGGTGTTCTGACCACACAGCATTCCTGGTCTGTGGTGTGCAACTACCACACAATATCCAAAAGCTCTGTTGTCTGAGAGGAAACAAAATGCAAGAGGGAATTCTCTTAGACCTTAATTGCTCAGTCAGCAGTGGTAGCTCATCCTGGTCTGGTAATGGCTAAGTTAGGTAAGAAATGTGGAAAAAGAAAATAAATCTGTCCTATCTCATGTCCATTACAGTTCATGCCTTCCCATCTCAAAAGACCTATCGCTCCAGGCCAGCGTTTTGGAAGTGCTAAATAGAGTTCTCCATTTTCACTTAGGTATGATTAACCAACTTTACTTGACGGTCAACCACAAAATTAATAAAATCATTACTGGTGGCCAGATATATTAATAAAGCCTTCTCTGAGGGACAGAACAGGGCTTCTGTTCCACTCAGTCTCAACTACACGTGGTAGGAAGAGGCGCGTCGGAGCTGGGAAGAGATGGCTGGGCCGCAGCTAGTAGAGTCCCAAGCACTGCAGTGAAAATACCCTGGGGACACCTGACAGGACGCAACTTACCTAAAACCTTCTCGGGCAAGCATCCTGAAACCCTTCGTTCTCACTACACCTATTGTTTCAACAGAAATGGCAGAACTGACACGTAATCCTGGCGGCTCGGTGCTGCAGACCAGCTGCAGCGTTCCCTGCTGGGATGGCTGACCAGCTTCTCCCTTGCTGAGTGGGAGAGGAAGGGAATATTACTGCTTGGAGACCTTAACACTGCACCTGAGAAGTGTTTAAGCATTGTAACCTCTGCTCCACAAGTTGGGAAACTGTGGCAGCAAGAGATGAAAAGCCAAAATGATCAACTGGGTTTCAGTCAAGGCTGCAGCGACTGGTGGTGCCGTCAAGTGGGCCGGGTTTCCAGGTGCACAGTGCCAAGGAGTGAGTCTTTGTGTTGGTAGAGACACCCCTGCCTCTACCCTGCATGCCAGGATTGTGAGAGGCTGGGCTAACGACTGTGCATAGTGAACTGGCTTCACCTTGTTACCAGAGCACCAGGCAAAGAAGATGCCTTTGGAGATACCTGTGTGAGTGCTGACAGTTAATGACAAGATCACTGTCTACTGGTATGTGAAAACATTTGCCACAGCTTAGGTACCTATATCCTGTGCCATGCCTTCCACATTATGTCTGTCTTTAGGTCCTTTTATATCCATCTGACCTGGCAACCAGCAAAAGTTGAGCTCCTATGCTGTTTCTCAGGACCCAGCAGAGATCCCTAGTGTCATTTTCTGCTTGCTAGAAGGTCAGACTTGGCTCAGCAGCTCACAATCCAAAGTGTGCACGGAGGAGAAATAAATAATGTTTTGGGGTTTTCCCTCCTGTTTAAAGACTTGGCTGTCAGACAAGAATTGCTGTACCCAGAAATGACAGACACACACTCAGATCAAAAAAACACAGCTTGGAAACGATCTGATAAAATTTTAAATGTCTGAGAGAGAAGCAGTGATCTTAAGGACCTCACAGGTGCCTGAAACCTGACTGCAGCCCATCCTTTTTTTAGGAGATTACTCTGCAGCTGAGGTAGCCTCAACTGTAGCATTTAGACTTCTTTCCAGAGACCTGGATGCAGTGAAGCGGTGTGATTTAATCACAGGGAAAAGCTCTCTGCACAGCAGTCTGTGCTAGCTGTTTTCCCTGCCACAAGCACAGAAATCCACTCGTGGGCCAACACTTCTACATTTCATTTCATGTAGTTAGATGCCTATAACTTGTTCACTTTCTCTACAGGAAACCTGGGACGCTCGTCACCCTTGAAATTTAGGCCACCCTACTTTCCCTGTCTTTGAGTGCTTAATCAGAATTGCTTGAATGGATTCCCAGGACTTCCCCGAGATGAGAGAAAGATGGAAAATTAAAAAGAAGGAGGAAATTCTCAGTTTTTAAAGATGATGCAAATGTCACCATCTAACACCTTGCAATTTTAGTGGGTTATCCCACTGGAGAATTTCTGGACATGGAGGAGATACAAAATTTTCACATGGGATGCACAGAAGTTGGAACCAAACGTCTATGCTCATGCACAGCTTTTACTTTATCTGTTGCTCTAATTGAATTTCCATGGAGACATGTCACAGACAGTAAGGCTTTCGACTCTGCCTCTTGTGACATTATCAGCAGCTGGCTAGGGAGAGTACCACAAAACATAAAAACAGATCCCAACCTAAACCATTCTATGATTCTATGAAGACTTACCAGTGAGTCCATCACTGAGCTGAAAGGCTGCACTGAGCAGGATTCTGCCAGGGTCTCTCTTAGAGCTGGTTCTTTTCTGTATTTTCTGTAACACAGACAACAAAAAAAAAACATTTTGGAAAGATTTGCAAAGAGAGTTTAGTGGACCTCATTATCTGGTCAAAATCATCTTGACAGCTTGGAGTAATGGATTGAAAAAACAGCATGCTATTCAGTACAAAGAAGTGATTTTTCCTACCTAGGCAGGGGTTATCACTAGCATACAGCAGAATAGCATTGGGTATAACTGGAGCACGGGTCCAGTTTTTCATTGCAAGGCAAATGCAAGACACAGTGGCACAGGTACAGCTGTTCCTGACTTGAGGCTGCAGGTGGACGGGCTCTTTCAGCCCAGATTTTCTTTGCTTCCATGCCAACTATTAGCGGCAAGAGAAAGGGTGAGATAGTACATAGCTAGGAGAGGTCTAGTCTGCGTTTTCCCCCCGAGGCGGCTGAGTGGGTCTATAGCTGACACAGACACATGACTTCAGCTCTGGGCTGAATTCCAGCTCATTAGCTCTCCTGAAGACTAAATTGCTGCCCAGGATACAGGCACAGGATCCCCATAGACATTAGTGAGAGCAGCACAAGCACACCGGGGGCAAAAAATAGACCCACTGCTTAAATACTTCCTATGTTTTTTGTTACACAGAAGATTGCAAAGAATATGTTTGTGTGAGAAGAAAAAGAACAAATGGAATAAAGGCAATTTAATGGCTAAAACATAAGTGGTCCTACCTGTCCGTGGCACCTGCTGGTGCTAGGATTTGAAGTTATATGAGTCATTTAAGCCATTTATGTGCCAAGATTCATATTACTAAAATATAACCCTAGGGATGTTTCAAAGGCATAAAAGTGGGTGAGCAATGCAAAAAAAAAAAATAAAAAAATCAGGGTTTTGCTTTTTGTTTCCTTTATAAACACCCCTGTTGACTGTAAGAAGCTGGGCTTTGGAGGGCAGACTACAAGATCCCGGACTGGATTTTTGGAGGGTATTTAGCCTCCAGAATGCGTATATAAGTAAGACAAGAATATTCTCAAAAATGTCTAACCCGCCTGCTATTGGTTTCACTAGCAACTGTGTTTGTGCACTGCTTTGTGAGCAGAAACAAAAAGTAAGAGCCATCTAGAAACAGAGAAGGCAAATGTAAGTGAGGTGGTTATACAAAGTGAGAAGGGAAACGCTTGAGATCAGATCTGTGACTGGTATCAGCCCGCACTTGCAGTAGTCAGTTTCTGTGGACTACGGCTCATAATTCAATCCTGCCTGGCTGATCTAGGGCTCTGGGCAGCAGTGATACTGTGAGACACGTAAGGTTGATTGTGGATAAATTAGATAGTTTTGCTTGAAACGAGGAAATGCAGCAGGCTGATTTTTTGTTGTTGTTTTGGCCTTCTCATCAGACAGTGGGAACAGTGAGACAACAAGCAAAAACTGGTAATCCTGAGTGAGAGGTGAATCTCACTTGGCATCTGATCTGACCCTCACATCGGAAATATCTAAAGCGATTCACATTCTTTAATTCATTTATCCTCACAATGAACATTTGAGAGAGGAGACAATCTCCCTGTCTTGTGGAACTCTGCCGCAGCAAAGTTAAAAATACCTCTCACATTTACTAGCCAGGAGTCTGTTGTGGATTTACTCTATTATATTGTCCTAATAACTTGGTGGACTGGGTATACCCACCCTAATTAAAGCATTTGAACCTCATTCTGCACAGAATTACTCAGGCATCCCTGAAAGATACAACTCCATGGGCAATCATATCCCCATGGAGACAGAAACAAATTGCTTTTTTACATCACTGAACTGTCACCGCTCCACTACGCTTGTACAAAGCGACGCCTTGGCTTTGCAGACCAGGAATGCTATGCCTTTCTCTCACAAATGGCAACATCATAGGAGAGGGAAAAATCTGCCTTTATAACATCAACATTTTGTTCTTCCTATGAGAACCGTGACCACCAAATACAGTTCAAGCAGCAGTATTAAAGGATAGCTTCTAATCTATCATCAGAGGACATTTTCACGTAAACCCTAGTTGTGTACATCCCCCTGCAAAGCCACCCGAACAGAATCTGTTACGTGAGGATTTTCTATTTTACAGCGACACCTGCAGTGTTAGGAGGAAAGTACCACTAGCAAGAGCAGCGCTCTTCAGCTCTCTCATGTTAGGACACACGCTGATTAGCTGTGAGGGCAGGCTGTGATGCAGCACAACACGTTGTCAGCCTTGGAAGGCACTTTCTAAAGAGGGCAGGTCCCCCACAAGCTCATCGATAAACCTGATTAAGAGCAAGGGTTGATTGCTCGGTATTACTGAGCAAGACAGGATTTCTCCACTCCCCTCAGTAGGGCGAAATCACATCTGCTTTTGAAGCAGTGACAGCTTCCAAGCCTTCCTTGGATTTCACCCTTCAGATCTCTAATTATAATGACTACTTACGATTCCTGTGTCTTTAAACACGACAGTGTTTGAAAGGTAGTTGGGGACAACAAGCAGCCATTGAAAACCTACAGTACAGCCCATCCTGTGTGTTGGGGAATTTAAATTCAGGGACTGACTTTGCTGTCTACATCCTGGGCATGAATTATGAGGAATTCCACACACACTATTATTTTTATATCTCTGATGATCTTTCTGCAAGTTTTCAAATTTTAAAAAATGGCAATTCTGTCTTCTTTCTGTTTTGGTTTGGTTTTTTCCTAACCAAATTCAGCCCTGATCTCTGATGTGCATGTGCTGGCAGATCTTGTCATAAATCAAAACCAGGACTGAGTTTGTTTGTGAGGTTTATTGCTAAGTTTGTGACAAAATGTCCTTCTCCACAGACAGGTATGGTTCAGAATACGTTCATATACTGTCCCCCAGATGTAACTGTGCCATTCATGTTGAAACTGCTGAGCTGCTGTGGGTAATCTCATAAAATAAATGCAACTGCTGCCAAAAAAATGGTGCATGCTACATTCTCACTAATACCCAATTTGGTTATATTCACCGGTTCTGTCTACAGGTTTAACCATCAGTGTGACTATTAACAGACATACAAGTCTTAAATAGATTCAGGTGTATCCACTAGTAGCCCGACTTCAGTAAACCATAGATGTTTGAAGGTACAGACTGCCAATAGTAATGAGCAGTTCCTCTGGGGAAAGAGAATGTTTCTTAGAAGAAGAAATGTGAACAAAATTTCTTGCATGTTCAAAAGAGTGGGGCACTGAATCCAGCTTCCCAGAAGGAGCTGATGGCTATACTGCGTGCTTGTTAAAATGCATGCCTAAAGACTTTTAATTTCACTGCTTACATATATGTTATAGTGACTTTTTTGTGCACAGAAGCAGGAAGATGTGGAAGTATATATTGGAACAAGAGTGAGGATTTGGGTTTTTTACCTCTAGTGCTGGTATTCCTCTTGGAAATGGAAGAATGAGACAAGGGTTAAAAGAAAAGGACTGGAAGTGAAGAAACCTAATGTCAAACCTTACATAGCTACAATACTCTAAAGAAATAAGCATGTATTTGCAGAGCTTCACCTGTCACTACTTCCATATCCTCATTTCTGACGGGAGGGCAATTCATGGTACCTGGATGTGTCTCAGGTGAAGCACTCTACAATTTATCGAAAGCAAAAGTTTTACCCTCATCTCTGTGACTTCACCAAGGCCTTGGGAAGGTCATGAGTTTGTGTGTGGGCATAAATATTTCCAGGCACGTCAGCAATTTCTTAAACTAATTATTTTATTTAAATTGCTTTAAGACTTCTTGCTTTCCACCTTTTATTTTTCTGATCATCTCTAACTGAAGGGATGTTTTCTTTTTACACTGCGTGTGCCGCTACTTTAAGCCTTTAATCCACCTTTTTAGAAAGTCCTGTCTGGTGTAGTGATCCAGCCTTCTGTGTTCAGAGATGCTCATGGCAGGGGAGCCTCACTGTTCCCAGCCATCTGCAAAGGATCCACGTCGTGCTAATTTTTCATCTGCCAAACAGACTGATTACATGAATACAAAGGGAGCACATGGTAAGAGAACAGCTACAAGGTGACCATGTTAAAAGATAGGTACTCTTCATGGTGATTGTTGGATTGCTTCAATGAGAACTTGTGATAGGGAAAATAAGCCTGTTCTTGATAGTGCAAGTAAGTCCTGGCTCATTTCTCTTTTGTCATTACCCTACTCGTTGTTAGCCTTCAGCTACATTCTATAGAGGGAAGGGGGTTTGGAGCAGTGACTGAGCAATGCTTGGGAGCACGTGTGTATGAATTATATTCTGCCCACGTTATTTGATTTAGATGCCAGACCCATGTAAGAGGAAACGTGGGTATGCCTCTAGTAGAGGACCACAATCCAGTGCATGAAGACAACTGAAATAGAGCTATAACAATGCTAAAGTCCTCAGGAGAGATCAGGACATGAAAACAGATGTTCCAGGATGGAACATGCAATTTACATTATGCAGTTGCCCAAATTTCTCTCTCGGGACAGTCTCGCTCTGTAATATTCATGCTGTTGCTGTGACAATTCCTTCCTATGATTTTCTTCCATAAGGCAAGACACAAAGCAGGAAGACTTTTTTCATATCAGCCAAAGGAAGTTTGACCAAGGGAACAGGGTCGTGGACAGGGATTTGGGAAGGTTGTTCATCCTTCCTGGCTTTACTGGCAATCCTTTTCATTGCATTGAATAATGCCTTTTCACCGCCGTTTG
Organism: Charadrius vociferus; assembly: GCF_000708025.1. NCBI lineage: Eukaryota > Metazoa > Chordata > Aves > Charadriiformes > Charadriidae > Charadrius > Charadrius vociferus. Next base: position 35,281 of record NW_009648972.1, on the reverse strand, counting down.
CCTCACCTTTTATCTCCACTGCCTGATCAGCCTGAAACCCTCAAGGTCAATGATATCTTGCATGTTTGTACAGCACTCAGCATGTTGGAGCCCTTACCTCCATCTGGTCTTCTAGGTGCCAATCTAAGTAGTAATAATAATAATAATATAAAGAAAGTAACAATAATAATGATAATCTAAAAAAGAATAGGCAAAGACAACACATGTGAAAATGGTCCTTGTAGGGGATAGCATATGGAAGTTGTTACAGTGGGAACACAAGGTGGGAAGGATTTCTGGGCTCAGTTGGTGAATGTAAAAATGCTAAAGAATCTAAAAGAGTTCATTCTTTGAGTCACACAGCAAACGTATAGTGTGAATCATCAGACAGACCTAACTACAGGACTCAGAGATATCACCCTACTTAGAGTACAGCTTCGAAAGCCCTAATCAACACTGATCAAAGTGTGGACAAGAATTGCTGCATTTTACTGGAGTAAAATGTAGTACTGTCTGTTTGCAGTAATAATTTGTATCTGTTTGTAGTAATAGTCTTTTTGCAGATGACACCAAGCTGAGTGGTGCAGTTGACATGCCTGGGGGACAGGATGCCATCCAGAGGGGCCTGGACATGCTTGAGAAGTGGGCCCATGTGAACCTCATGAGGTTCGACAAGGCCAAGTACAAGGCCCTGCACCTGGGTTGGGGCAAGCCCCAGTATCAATAAAGGCTGAGGGATGAAGGGATTGAGAGCAGCCCTGAGGAGAAGGACTTGGGGTTACTGGTGGATGAAAAGCTGGACATGAGCAGACAACATGCGCTCACAATCCTGAAAACCAGCCGTATCCTGGGCTGCATCAAAAGCAGCGTGGCCAGCAGGTTAAGGAAGGTGATTCTTCCCCTCTACTCCACTCTGGTGAGACCCCACTGGGAGTACTGCCTTCAGCTCTGGAGTCACAGCACAGGAAAAAGATAGACCTGTTGGAGCAGGTCCAGAGGAGGGCCACAAAAATGATCAGAGGGCTGGAGCACCTCTCCTATGAGGACAGGCTGAGAGAGTTGGGGTTCTTCAGCCTGGAGAAGAGAAGGCTCCAGGGAGACCTTATTGCTGCCTTTCAGTACGTAAAGGGGGCTTATAAGAAAGATGGGGACAAACATTTCAGCAGGGCCTTTTGTGATAGGACAAGGGGTAATGGTTTTAAACTGAAAGAGAGTAGATTTAGACTAGATATAAGGAGGAAATTTTTTACAATGAGGGTGGTAAAACTCTGGAACAGGTTGCCCAGAGAGGTGGTAGATGCTCCATCCCTGGAAACCTTTCAGGTCAGGTTGGACAGGGCTCTGAGCAACGTGATCTAGTTGAAGATGCCCCTGCTCATTGTGGGGGGGAGGGGGTGGGTGTGTGGTGGAGTAGATGATCTTTAAAAGTCCCTTCCAACCCAAACTATTCTACGATTCTATGTAAAACAAAAGAATTTTTTCAAACCACTATTAAACCAGGCCTTTTAATACCTTGTAGAAGTATACATTTGCCCAAACTGCTCTCAAAAAGCATTTTCAGGTAAGCAATGAATACTATGGTCGGTAGAGAATTGCACAACACAGTCTCACAAATGAATCAGTGGGCCATTTCGTACAGTATCTTTAGCCTGATCTTGCCTCAGTTATTAATTTGTCTGCCAAGCGCTCAGCTAAAGGAAGAAATTGCGCAGTTAATGCTTTTTATGAAACTTCCTTTCTGGAAGACCAACAGCTGAAAAGAGGAGCAATTTCCACTGAGTCTCCTCCGGCTCAGGCAAAAGAGCTGCCACTGGGGATATGAAGCTGCTGTACATTAAGCTGGGATGGAGCTCCGTCGGTCCCCACTCCCCTGTGTCATGGCAGGAACGGGCTTGCAAGCACTGCTATGAGCTTCAGAGCAGGGCAGGGCAGCAAGGAGGAAAAAGGAAAGGCTGTACTGCTACCTGGCGATAACCAGATGTCTTAAATGGTATCACCACCTGCTTCCTATCTACACATCTCTAAATCCTCCCTCTTCCTCCCACCTCCCCCACAGCAGTACCTACCTAGCTCACCAGCCTAAAGGACACGTGCTACCCACGCAGGTGTCCTGGCCCGGGTGTTACTACCTCAGCACCTGAACAAGTGCTGCACTGCTTTTCTTAGCTTTGGTGACGAATTTACTTTCCTACACTCCTGTGAGATAGGGGAATGTGTGGGACTCCAACACAGGAGGGAGCAAAAGCAACATGATTTTTCAGGAAGGCTGTCTCAGATGTGCTAGAGCTGGGCTTCTGCAAGCGAACTCCAGAACTGAGGTACGAGCCCTCTTCTCTTCCCCAACCCTTGCTCCTGTTATTTGCATATGGTTCTCCTTACCTACCTGTAGGCACCCAGCAAGTTAGCAACTGGCTGACTAAAATAGCACAGGTTTGATCTGATATGTGATGCTGATTACCAGTTCTCTAATTGCCATGTCTTTGGGCACAAATTTTATATTCCAGGGCTTGAGACATTTTTTTGTCCCTTGTGTTCTCTTCTTTAGAAGGGAACCAGTTACTTAGCCACATTTTAATTTCTTGTTTGCCTACATGCAGTGCCTCTATTCTGCATATTCTTCTTTCAGAGAACACAGGCTAATTTTGATAAATATATCATGTATCAAAATGTGTATATAGACAAGGAAAACACATCCTTGTCTACTGATTTGACTTTCAAGTCACTGGTGCTGTTTTTTGCCAGGCACTGGCTGAACCCGCTTTACTACTCTACTCTAGTGAATAAGCACAACTGTGTTTGGCTTGGGGAAGGCAGAAATAGCTACAGTCAGAGGAGCTATATTATCTTTTTCAGGCTGAATTCAGCTGAATGTGTATAAACTACCTGCCCTTTGGTTCTGAAATGATAGTGTTTGGAGAACTTCCCTAATCTAATCCTTTATGCCTTAAAACATGCCCTGCTTTGTCCTGCAGGTCTCAGATACTATGGGACTAGAATAAAATGTGAACAGCTTTGGTGCTTAAGCAGTGTTTCTAAGGTCATCACTTATTCCCTGAAATAATTATTTCTGTTCGCCTGTGGAGGTTGAGAGGACAAGGGTTTGTGCTGTTCATTGTGAAAAAGAATCATTCATTCTGAGTACATTGTGGAAGTCCCAGAAGGAAAGAAAACCCAGTGAAAGCTCATTTCCACCCTGTGTGCTATATGCCCCTACATGCTCAGGACATGGATAAAAAGACAGAAAGGAAGTGAATTCTCTAAGAGTTACTCAGCAAGTTAATGATAGTCAGAAACAGATCTCAGTCCAGGGCCTAGCGCACTTGGGCATAGTGGGGCTGTCTGTCCCCTCAAGTGCAAGCGTGGGAGATTCTGACGTCCCCTGCTGGATAACCAGGAGAAAGTAAATTCATTCTGGATCTGAAAGATCGTCTTCCTCTTTGAAAGTGCGACTTGGAAGAGGTCTCTAGATTTGCTGTGAACTTGCTCACTGAATAGTGAAGCATCCGGAAAGAGCAGTCTATGCAGCAGCCTCTCATTGATGCAGTGACATGTAGACTAAAGACTCCAGACAACCAAGAATGGTGCGAAGGTAAAGCACTTTCTTCCATAAATATCAAACAAGATATAACCTCTGAAGAGTTTTGCCAACATCTTCCACTCCAGAATTTTTTTTGTTTTTTTTAATAAGTTGACAAAATTCACCTGAACTATTTAATTCAGGCTCAGCCGTGTATTTGTTTCTATCACAGGAATGCTTGCCATTTGTTAAATAAAAATGCCAAGGGTGATCCTCAGTTGGTGCAGGCCAGCACAACTCCATTGAAGTTTCAGGAGTTCATGTCAGGAAAGACAGGACTCTGCTTAGTTGGACTCCTCCCATAGCTACGACAGAGCTGTGGCTTCTGAACTATTGCACCACAAGAGACCAGACAAGTAATTCCTTCAAGCTGTTGTTAGTTTTTCTTGTGAAATCTAAACCTGCTTAATAATATTCTCCTTGATATTTAAGTTTTGGAGGCACCATGTCTGAAGGTCACTGCCTAAGCCAGCTGAAAAGCCAAGTGTGAGGACAATTTTTCTGCTACCTTGGTGCTTCCATTTTCAGCATTTCAACCCCTAAGAACAGAGCAAGCATTTCCAAGGAGTTGAGAAGGTTTAAAACTTCCTGAAAAGCCCACTTAAACTTTCAGTAAAGACAATTTCAAGTGACAGATGTAGCTTTAAGTTCTTTCTTACTTCAACTGCACCAACTGCCCTTAGCTCATCATCAGCTACAGCTTGCAGCTGGTATCCTTTGACTTCTCAGAAAGCAGAGGGAAGTTTACCAAGTGGCCTCCTAAACACATGCTAATTTAAAAGTGCGGAATGAAATGATGCTAATGGATTACTTCTTGTAGCAACAACACTTCATTTGTGCTTTTTTTTCTTTTTTTTTTTTTTTTTTTCTTTTGGTACCTAGACTCAAAACAGTGTGAGGTGATGGCTCCAATAACAAACCTTGCGCTCTGGTAGTCGATTGGTACCAGTCACCTCCTGCCAGAAGAGATCATCTCTTCTTCTGGGAGTCACCCAGCAGCAGCCTGCAGGTTGGTGGGGAGAAAACCAGGAGCAGAGGGCATCAAAACTGGAGGCAAGTCAAAAAGGAAGTCGATTGTAGAAGTGTCACCTGATGATTTCAAACTGGTTAGAACCTGGGGAATTCCTGCATTTCTCTTACAGAAAATCAGCCGGACTTCATTTTTTCTATTCATTTATGGTTCATCTCTGTGCTGGTCATAATTGCATAGGCATTAGGGTGCTTAAAGCAGCTGTGGAGGGCTGAGAGCACAGGGTTACTCAGGCAATGTAAAGGAAAGCCATGGGCAGGCCATCAATCTTGGATGGCTGTCAGTCAGAGGAGACAGATGTAGGGCAGGACAGAGCGGAGGATGTCCGGCTGAGCTGACCAGCTCAGGGGATAGATGAAACCTGAGGTGCTGTTGAGCAGGAGTGCAATGAAGGCAAGGTTTTGCAGCAACTTAACATTTTTAAAGATTAAATAACCATTTTCAGTCAATAGCAACATTCACCCATACACCAGTGCCTCTGTTTGTAGGGCACACCTTTCATTTCATGTTAATTAGCATCAGTGTGCTCTGTAATTATGTCACACCAAAAACCATGAAGCCCCTCTCTGCCCATAGTCACTGGTAGCTGGAAATTACAGTAGTTCCCTTTGTGGCACTGTACATGACAAAGCAAAAAAGAGACTAAGCCCTTATTTCATCCAGTAACAGGTGTCTCTGTCAGCAGCAGCCTGGGTTCTTTTTGGTAGAGGTGTGCCCTTGTTTCTGTAAGTCAGACCTAGATGTAAACCAAAGCAGTAAAGAAAACCATGATTGGCACTTAACAAACTGTTCAGGCAGCGCCTTTTAAAGGCATTTAGTATAACCCAAGCAAACACACTCGGTGCTGTGTTGGACCAGGGCCAGCGGACACGGGGACTGCCAGAAGTGCTTTTGGCCCAGGGGCAGGGCTCGCTGCTTGAGTGCTTCGGCAGCCCCACTGCCCAGCTTTGCCAGCCCGCGCCCACGGAGCCAG
>NW_009648972.1:6467-29648 GCF_000708025.1 Charadrius vociferus | reverse complement strand
TTTGCCAGCCGGCGCCAGCGGAGCCAGGAGCTCTTTGGAGAGGCATGGGAAAATGTGTGTCTAATTCCTCTAGATGGCACAGCACCTTGACAAATCTGGGAATGAACACACTCGGAGAACGGGCAAGAGCCAGGCAGCCTCCAGTTGTCTCCTGAGAATGCTTTTCCTGCTTAATTGTGGTTAATTGTTCTAATTCCGCCTTACGCTGGAGCTCCTTCTTAAGGCAAGGTGGGTTTTTGTGCCCAAAGCCTTGACTCGCCCATCAGCCTGTTTGCTCTGGGCGCTCACTCAGGGATGCGGCATGTCCCACTGGAGGTTGTGTCCTGTGTAAGAGCTGGAAAAGGTGAAGAAGGAAAAATTGAGTGGTGTCTGATTCTTCTTATTCTGCAGCATGCTGGGATTTTTGTTTTATTTTTTAAACAAGTGACCGTATGCTTATGATTCAGCAGTGAGCTGCTATCCAATCAAACCCCTCGCTCTCTAACACAGACGATTTTTTTTCATGAGAAAAATAGCTTTCAGGAAGCCACTAAGTGGCATTGCTGTCCTGTAACAGCAGCCCTGAGAGAGAGCCACAGGATGGTTCCTACAGAGCTACAAGCCAGGCTGCTCCTTGAGTTATTACAAGAAAGTGGTTGGACAAGGAGCATCCAGCTTGAAGTAACACGGCCTCTCCAGGGCTAAACTCACTTGCACTGGTTTGCTCATCTGATGAGTCCCATCTCTTTCTTCTCAAGCTTCTGTCTGATTTTTGGGCATGGATCATGAATTGCTTCAACTCCCACCTTCCTACAACACACACCTTTCTTGTGAGGACAGGAGAGCTGTAGGGTTTTTAACCTCAGCTGGGGACAGATTCTGACACCAGAATTTCTCAGATTTATTTATAACCCTTGGTTGTCACCTCTGTCGCTCCACCCTGGTGAGCAAGCAGCTCTTTTTATCTCCTAGAAAAGTCCTAGGGACTGGTCCTAATTAAACAGTTAGCAATGATATATTTGCCCCCAGCAAACTCCCCACTAGGCTCTCTGCCTCCCCAAATATTTTGTTTACAGTTAAAAACCCAGTAATCTGGGAGGAAGGACCTAAGCCATACAGTAAATGCACTAAATTGTACCCACACTGATACAGAGCATGGGAGATTTGCAGAAGGCTGAGCAAATTGAGATATACACCAAAGGGGAAAGTACATTTCCCTTGACCACGCAGCACTCATCAAAAGATAATGAATATGCAAACGACTTTTGACATGCATGGAAAGTTGTGGGCCCAAATTGCGGCAGCTGTACTCGAGCAGCGTCTTTCCCCCAAAGTCACCTTGGCCACTTTGCTGGGCTGGGAGCGTGTATAAATACAAATGAGCAAACTGTTCTTCGCCAAGGCCACCGCTGTTCTTTAACATGTGAAAAATTATAGATTGTTTCTAGAACACTGGGCCTGAAGCACATGGGGGATCTCAACACAGAGTATTTTTAGATGTACTATTTCTCAAGGCACGATAGATCTGGAATCAAAACCGAGCAGAGATCGTTAATTTGTGATTGTGCTGGCTTCCTTGTGAGTGGCAGCTTGTTAAGGTAGAAAGACTGTTTATGTGCGAGCTGAAGTGTGAACCCAGATCATCATGCTGATTGTTTCTAGTTTACACTGTTCTATTAATTTGCAGTAGATGTGCTGCTACACAAGCACAAAGAAAAGAAAGAAACGCACGCTAGGCAGGAGGAGAGCGACTAACCAAAGAGTCTGTCTACTTTGAGCAGTTGCAGTGTTTGAAGACTCCCAGGTTTTACTGCACATAGTCCTCCCTTTGAGTCAAAACCACATTTCCACCACATTTCCATTTGTGCTTATAGCTTGTAACTTAAAGTGGAGTCGTGCGTTTTCCTGTATGGTCTACTGCTGTCTGGCTGTATAGAGCTGCATCTGTTATAGCTTTTTTCCTTATGCCACAGATAATGATGATGTGAGTAGTGGTGATCAGAAAGCAGCTATGGGCTGTCGTTCCAGGCACTGCCTGTTCTAAATCTTGTATAGTGAGATTTTGTACAAAATGAGTCATTTAAGTGCTCATCTTCTTTGTGCTCTGCATCCACCAAAGTCCCTGCTCTTTGATCTTCTTTCTCAAAGTGGCTAAAAAAAATGGAAGATCTCTGCACCAGGGCTTCCAGCAAAACTGCATCAGCCTTAGCAACAGCAGAGAGGTTTTCAGGGAAAAGCATGTGTGTTTGCAAAGTTAAACGATGTCATCCTCCTGTTGTGTACGCCCCTGCTTTCTGTGCACTATCCCCAATAATTCTGAGAAGCGAGGAACAGCGCGACTTCACTTGCACGCTTTGTTTTGCATCCGTAATTGCCCAGGTCGCGTGTACAAAGCCGGTCTATGGCTTTGGAGAGCTCAGCCTGCCGCCTCTCTGGGTTATTAAAGGGACTCGGGGATTTAAAAAACAACAGTTCTGTCAGGAAGCTTTGCACCTGTTATTGCCGTAAGTAACAGCTCGCATCACCCGGGCAGGCCAGCATACGCCGCAGCAGCCATGTCAGGCACTGAATCAGCCCATGTCAGGCTCTGGTGAGCGAACAGATGGTTTTCAAGCCTCATTTGCCCCTACTCGCTAGTCTTCCACCATGCACAGCTCAGGCAGATCGTACGGCCGGGGCTCGGTGGTTTTATTCGGAATGGAGCTAAGCACAGTGACACGGCACCGTGTCCCCCCTCTTCCCCCGCGCCGAAGGCAGTGGGCATCAAGAGAGCTCTGTACCTGGCAGGGTTAAGTCATTAATGTATGTAAATGCAGCAGTGGAAAGGAAAACAAGATGGACAGATGCGTGCTGCTTTGGCATAACTTTGACGAGAAAGGAAAGAAAGTGGTGCTGAACTCTGCCGGAAAGGTTGCTCACCAGCAAAGCGGTTGGGACAGGGAGTGTCTGTTTTGTGTGTTGCCTCATTCTTGCCTGGTCTTTAGCAGTACCATAATAAAGTGGATGAATAATAATAAATCTGTCCCAATGCACATTTATAGTTTAAATCCTGTGCTAATCCTAGCAGTGCAGGGGGGGGGGGGGGGGGGAACCACCCAACCTTGGTTCTAAGCTAAACAAGTCTCTCCTCTGGAAAGGTAATTAACAGCTGGTCTCCATGGAGCCTTTATCACAAAATCAATAATAGTCAGTTCTGATTTGCCTTGTTCTTCTTTACTTTGTGCTGCTTTCACTGTTTATAAAAATGTTTGTGGGTCTAGCTGGTGGACTCACATGGGAGAATAGGGTTGTGTCAACTGAGGTGCATGAAATGAGGTAAGTTTGCTTTGTATAGAGATTTTGGCAAATCTTTATTTCAGGATTTTACACTACCTTCTGGAGCTTCCTGTTGCAAGCTGCCAATTTTATCTTCCTTGTGCCATTACAGAAATCATATAAAAATTATGACTTTCCATTGATGTTAACCTCAATAATACAACTTAAGACTCTTCTTATTTATTTCTTTTTTTTTTAAAGACTACTGTGGCAGTAGCTGCCCTAAACACAAGACTATTTAGTGATAAAACCAGTGGCAAAGTGGAAGATAGAGATGTTTCTACAGCTGTGCACACAGACTAGGCTCCCTTTAGGATCATCTGGAAAGGCTTTAGAAACCTGGAGTTGTTTCCAAGAATCACAAATAATGAGACCTAGTAATCTCGTAGCTAAATGTACACACTTTATCAAAAAGAGAAGGAGCAGATGGACATTTATTGAAGTGAGGACATTCTTGCAAGAGAGGAATTGCACAAGAATGTTGAGACATTCTCTGTTAAATGGGTGTTTAAACCAGATCAGGTAGTCTTCTGCAAGTCTTATCATAGATAACACAAAAGGTGTTGGGCCTGATGTGGAAATCACTGGATAAATTGCTCTGGCCAGTGTTATGAAGGAGGATAGGCTAGATGCACACGGTGTTTTCTCCTGACCTTAATCACATGGGCATTTTAATCTTCTAGCTGCCTGGTAGGGCCAGCATGGCTTGTAGCTCTCTTTTCGTGCACTTCCTGAGAAAATAGGACTCTTTCTCAGATAGCTTGCGCTACCTCCACAGAAGACTCAGAAATTAAGTCTGACTTCCCACGCCTTTCCAGATCAGCTAAACTCTTGTTACCTTTCTATCTACCCTTTGCTTGGCTTTTCTAATTCTCATTTACCCTGACCTTCAAGGCTGTAGTAAGAAGGGACTTGAAAGTGGAGTACGTTCCCTTATCTGTTGGCTGCATCCCAAGAGAGCAGAGCTGCCCGGGAACGCAGACTTTATGGGGTACCAGGGCGTTAAAGATTTATTATACAATGTGCAACCTACACACCATAAAGGCCTTTTTTCCTTCCTGTCCTCCTTTCCACCCTTTTTTTCACCTCTAATAAACTTGCTAGGCTGCGAAAAGGAGAAAAAGGACCCAAAGCAAGCCCTACTGCTCTTACCGACATTATTGACAGGGAACAAACTGTTGGCAATAACAAAGCAGAAGGATATGAGGAGGACCTTTTTTCTCATATGCAGTGTACAGTGTTCTGGATTTTTTTCCTATGGATTCTGCATTGGTTTTTCCCCTTACTGTTTGTAACAAAATGGGGAAATGAGATTAAAAATTCAATACCAAATGCAAACAGACCATTTAGGTTACACTTCGTTCAGTAGTGCTTCATGTTTACTTTACCGATATAACCTTTCCAGACATTGGCCGCTTCTGGTGTGATAAATAAATATTATCTTTAAAATAGAAGCCTTACATCACTGCATACGTAATAGATCTGAAAACACGGACACTTAATAATCACCATAAATAACAAATAGCCATTTATAGGTACTGAGCTGCCTGTCAAGCCATGAGCTTTATATGCACAGGAAGATGAAGAGTGAGAACGTGTTGACCCAAAACCACATCTACAAAAGCACCGTCTCCATGGATTGTTAGGAAATGGAAGTTCTTTAAAGGAAATGTCAGATTTTTCTTTAAAATGCTTCTTGATCTTCTTTCTGCTCTCAAAATAAATAAAACCTAGTTCCAGAAGCAGTAGAGACAGCAAATGCACCTGTATCTACACATATTTTTAGGTTTTGGAAGAAAAAATAGTAGCTAATCCAAACTGGGCATGAATAAGGATTTCTGGGTCAGGGTCTGACCTACCACTGCACTGGACAATGCTTGGGAATGGAAGCTGGAACTGAGACTCGCTGGGAAAAATGAGCAATCTCCTTTTACCACCTACCCTGGATTCCAGGGGGCTTCATCCCAGCACTGTCTGTCTGGGAGTTTAATTTTAAGAAATACAAAATATCAACAAATGAGACCCTGTCCCTTCTAAAGTCAATAAAACAATATTTAGGGAATTCAGTGCAGCCAAGGTCTTGCAATCAAAAGTGAGTCGAAGTCACTACGTTTCTCTTTCATCTCTGTAAATCATGCAGGTTTTTTTATAAGTTCATCTCCAACCATGCAATTACACAAGGTCTGAAAGCTCTTCCACAATCTTGGATGATTCTTTAGCTGATACTAATACGCAAGCGCTCATTACAGCATGACAGGCACAATGCTAGCACAGTCACAACACTCTGCTTTGTAGTACAAGTATCTTTGTCTAAGTAGGTGACTTCTAAAGGTGCTGAGTGTATAGCTGATTTATATAATTTGCTGACCAAACTGGCAAATGACTACTGAGATGGAAGAATATTAGCAAGAAATATCTGCAGATCTCACACACAGAGAAATATTTCTCTATACTAACTCTTAGTTGCTATGATATGTTAGCTACTCCCTATACATTAACCATAGGAAGTAATAAAATTAATTTTCATGTCACAGAAAGGATGTCTTATTTTCCTCTCAACTGAAACGATTTTCTCTCCTCTTTTTCTAGTGCAAAACTTGTTTGTGTTGTTTCACGCTAAGCTCTAAGAAGCAGATGCTTTTTTGGAAGAGAGGCGTTCTTTATTCTTCCAATTTGTGATGCTATGCAGAAAGAGATTTTTGATTTTCAGTGTGTAACTACTGGCTGATCTATTCATGCAGCACTTCTGTGGTGCATACCTGGGCCAGAACCAGCTCTGCTGCCTAGACTTGAATCTGTTCAGATGTGAAATTTGCACTTTGATCAATTCCACACATGTTTTTGGATCCTCTGGCCTTACCCGCCAGGCAGGAGGTGAGGGTGAAGGTAATAAAGAACAGCATACTATTGTCGTTGTTATTTTTCTAGCAACAGCTGAGTTATAAAAGGAATATGAAAATAGATGGAACAGCTGCAAAGAAAGGCAAAACACATGTTTTTATCTATTGAGTCCCTGTCGTAATTTTCCAGGGTTACCTTTGAAAGCAACCTTTTGTTGCTTCTTGTGTGAAGGGGCTGGTGCTGGGAAAGACTTGGGCTGCTCAAATTGTAAACCTGATTCATGGCTGAGGAGACTTTGTACTGCATCTTATAGCTTTGTCACATCATGCAGCCCTAATATCTCTGTGCTGTTAATGTTTCTGTGTAATCCTCTCAGCGCTGCTGTGACTGCAGCTTTAATGGGGCAGATATTATTTGTTCCTTATCCAGGAAGTGAATTCACATTGAAGTCCATGCGATGTTGCCCTGAATAGGACCAAGGTTTGTTAGAGTCTGACTGAAATAGCATTCAAATTAATGGGCACTCTTTAGTTGACTTCCAAGGGCATGCAGTTGGGTGCTGCAAAGATGCACGAAGTGGGGGATGCATCCTCAGCTCCTGTGACCTAAGTCACTGCAGATAACTAAAGATAATGGGGCTGTGCTAGCTTGTGCCGACAAGCTCTTCTTTCAGTGTGGAGATAAAGGAATAAAATGCCTTACAGATGGAGAGAGCCTGTAAAGGACACACGGGAAAATAATTGGGAAAATAATTGGAACTATGGGAAGACAGTAAATAATTTCATCAACATTTCACTGGGAAATAGAAAATAATACCTCCAGCTGATTATTTTCAAGCAATTGCATGATGGCCTGTGGAAAGATGGGATATTTCTCTTTGGAGTCCTGTGGTAGTGCTAACTATTACATTTACTACATACACTGCAAATATTACAAGAAATATTTGAGAGAGTTGTTTAAAACTGGGTAACTTGAAGTTTTTCTATAAGCTCTAAGATGTTTCTCCCTCTACCTGGAGCTAACATCCTTCCAAAATTGATAATGAAATAAATAACTGTTTGACATCCTATCGTTCCCACTAGGGAAAAGTCAAGTCACTCTGCATGAAATGTCTGCTTAGTAATAATGCACAGAGGAAAGCCTTATCCACTCAAGGTAGTATTTATTTGGGATATTCATGTTGGCTAATGATAGCCTAACACACCCACCCCAACCCAACCAGGGGCTGCATGCTCATGGGACCCTTACCCAGGTAAAACACCTATTGAAGTTGTGGCACTTCTTTTTTTTTTGAATAATACTAGAAAAACTGTATGGCTTTCCGAGAGTCTGCAGGGCTTTCTAAGACAGGTTAAGAATTCATCCCAGTGACTACGAGAGGACACATGCACAGCCTTTCACAGCCATTAGTGGGCAGTTTGGGATAACAGAGCCTGATCTAGGATGGCCAGTGGCTGTCATATATCTGTTGGGGAAAGGGATGTTCTGTGCTTTTGCTAGCACCGCTCACACCGAGTCTGTGGGAAGAATTACATCTTCTAATGTGGCCAAATTAATCATTTATTCAGTGGGATAGGTTCCTGAATGCCAGCAGGATGAAAAAAAATGCACAAACAAAGCAGACTAACACCTGCCTTACAGCTCGTTGTGTTAGTAAACCAGTGTAACTTGGGGTCAGAGCAGATTGTTGCAGGGAGCAGAGTAGCAACAACTGCACAAGAGCAACAACAACTTCCTCTCCTGCCTGTGCAAACTATGCAGGCACAGCTTGGTTCTGATCCCACTCGCTGGCACGCTAGTCTACACATACCAGACCAGAATTTCTTTAGCTTCCCAACCGTCACACGTGAGTGCCATCCAACGGTGAGGAGCTGGCAGAGGAAACTGAGGCAGATCGCTTCTCAGACCCTTCCTCATACACAGGGCTTCAGGTCCTTGTGTTTCTCTGGAATTCTGTCTGCATTTCCATTCCCCACCAGGCAATAAAGAAGAGCACGACATCTACCACCTTATTCTCCCATGGCTGCATCCCACAACAGCTGAAGCCTAAGGGCAAAGCCCTTTCCTTTATCTCCTACAACAGGGGAACGTGGGCTGAGGCCTCCCACCTCACCAGCGTGTCTTGTCTCCTACCTCGCACCTTCCCACTCATTTTCCTCCAGCCTTTCCATTGCTTTTCCAGCTTTGTACAAACACTTCAAAACCCGTCTCAGCTTCATATTAGAAAGAAACGGGAAAGGGTCTCGCAGGAAGTCCCAAATCCTGCAGCAGATGGCTGAGCCAGTCTAGCAGCTCCGAACAGCGGGGGAGGCAGAGGAGCGACAGCCTGACATGGCTATAAAGAAATATTTTTTTGCTCCACAGAGCACTTGTCTCGCCATTTGCAGAGTTCCTAAACCATACGGTATGCTGTCAGAAGGAACAAGCTCCGGGGAGGGAAGCGGGGAGCACCACTTCAGAGGGCGGGCTGGCTTCCCGCAGGAAATCTTTACTCCTTCTCTTCCCCTGGTCCTCCTTGCTTTAATGCTGGCGGTTGCAGAAGCAAGGCGTCCGTGGAGGAGCATTGCTGGTTCCTTCTGTAGGTTTCTGAGATAAAAGGAGTGCCAGAATTAGGTGACTGAAAATAAACTCTGGGTGTTGGGTTTATTTTTTGGTTTATTATGGGCTACTTTGGGGTTGGGGCATGGTTCTGAGTGCTGGGAAAGGGGCTTGCTGAAAACAGTCATTTTTTGCCTACCATTACAGTGGCTGCCAAAGGGGGTAACAGCTTATACACTCCTTTTTCTTCATCCTTCAAAGCTTTTAAACTGCTCCCTCTCTTGTTCATGTTGATGAGAGAAACTGTAGCTTGTCTACATCATTGCTTGAAACTGACCTCAAATAAACTAAAGCAGACCATGACATTCTGGAGTAACTTGCTCCCCACACCAGAAAGCCACTGTAAAACGTCACAAAAAAATTGTGAAATTGGGCTGCAAAAACATAGGAAAGGTGTGTGCACACTGCATAGCATACAGAAAAATGAGCCGGGTGACATCCTCGCTGGCAACTAGCTAGCTGTAGAGCTAGCTGTGCTTCTGGCTACACAGGGCCAAGCAGGGTGCGTGACTTGGAGCTGTCTCAGCTGAGCTGCTCAACATTGCTCGCTGGGGACAACCTGGCTGGCTCCCTCCCCGCTCTCCTGACACGGCACAGCACGGATGTGCTTTTGGAGGTTGCTCCTAACTCCACATATTTAAAGTCACATCCGACAAAGAGGAGGGGAAGGGAAGCAGAACTTTGACCGCTTCTGCCAATGACGATCGGGCTGCAGTGGGCTGAGGTTGTGTCTTGCTCTGCCTGCTGCAGCGTGAGAAACACAAACTCAGTCTCCCAAGTCCTGGCCGGCCTCTGTGCTTGACCAGAAAGATGAAGAACATTGGGAATGTCAAAGCTTTGCTTCACAAGGCTGCTGGCAGAGACTGTACTATGAAGAAATGGTCTCCCCGTAGATTCATAAGCAAATACTGCCATAAGATGGAAGTTATTCTTTCCTGCGGCAGAGCCTATCAATCTGACAATGCGTGTATCCAGATTTAATTTATGCTTCCAAGTAAACTGGCATTTAGAGCAATTTGCATGTATTTTTTTTTATTGGTTGAGCAACCCTAGTGTGGACCGAGCATAGATTCAGCAGCATTTTAAATAAACAGGCTCTCTGCCCCAAGACAAATTCTCCAAACTGGCTGAGATCTCCATAATTCAAACTGATATGCTAGGAGAACTGGAGATGTGCTCAGCTCAAGATGTACAGTGCTGTGGCAATAACATTAGCAGCACCAAGCTGAAGAGGTAAACAAAATGATGAAACACTTTGGGATGAGCATGAATCAAAACCTCGGGGAACCTGGGGCAGGTTCAGAGCAGGATCCATGCTCTGCATGTTAGACCCTTTCTGCCAACCTTGGCGCTGCTCCCGTAAAGCCATATTGCGGTATTACAGATCATCTGACAAGAGACGGATGTCGTACAAGCACGGCCAGGAAGAAAACTGTTCCCTCCCCAAAAGACCATGCAATTCTTCACAGATCTTCAGGATTTGCCTTTGAAGCTTGCCACTACATTCCTGCCTCCAGCATGTAAGTGCCTTATTTAATGTTGAGCCTCACCAGTTCGGGATTGATTTTTCAGCATTCCGACCCCCTCTTCTACCAGGATTTCTCAGCCCCCAAAAGGTAACTATGCTGAGATGCCTACTCCCACAGCAAAGGCCTTCAGTCCCAGACCGTGTACTGCAAGCAGCCTGGGAGGCTCAGCATGCTGGATGAACAAGCTTACTCTTGGCAAGAAAAGAGATGTACTTCTCCCCGGTGGAGTGCCCAGGAAAAAACAGACGTGAAGCTCCCCAGAAAATGTAGAAGCAGGCCCTCAAATCTCCCCCTGTCTACTCCCCCTTAGATGAAAGAAGTCTCACTGGGATCAAGACCCCTGTTCTGTTTTCTTTTTATTCTGTAACCATATTGTTCAAAAACTCTGTAAACCTTTTTGGGCAGGCAGTGATTTACCTACACATCTAACCAGGAGAAAGGGCATTTGGCTACCTTGAAATCATTTTCTTTTTCTTCACCTTTCAGTGTCTTTGCCAGACAACCAGGGAACCTAAACAGTGTCATTTGGCAAAGGGGATTGAATCTCACCTTGCAAACACAGAACAGGTGGAGCAAATAGCACACATTCAAACTGTAAGCTGGGATAGGTTTACATTTGCATTTACAGCTGAAAACTCAATGGTTGTCCCTAGGCCATTCATGCACAGAAGAAAAAAATATGTCATCAAATGCACTTATCCACATTTATTTTAAAAACAGTCTTTAAAAAGGGAAACACTTTTTAAAAGTGAATTACAGGATATGGGGAGCTAATACTTATTTGACATTGAATATGTAATTACTGTTATTTTTTCTCTAGGTATTTATTACACATTTGAAAGAACATGTTTGTTTCCCCTGAAGTCGTTGCAAAAACAAACAAGCAAAATTGTTACTACTGTTGCAGTAACAAATACAAACAAATGAAAATATCTCATCCCATTTCAGTTAGCTAAATGAAGTTTGTGGTTAATTGCTTTTCTAATGACTTTGGACCCAAGGATGATAGTGTTGGTGGAAGGAAGGAAATTATATAGTAGATGACTGCTGATTAAATTATTCTAATGCTTGTGGCAGGGAAAAGAACTTATCCTGTAATAAGTATACCCAAAATATGCTGAGAAGGAAAAATGCACTCTGAATGAGCTTGTTCCTGCTTGCATTAAGAGTTGTGGTTGTGGCACACCAAGGTGAACTCAGGTCCTTTGCAAATGGTCCAGCTGTGTCTTGTTTTGAAGAGACAGGTGGAGGCATAGGGTCCTCCTGACCTGCCTGGGCATCATGGTGAGCTGGTCTGTGAGCAAAGGAATCTCTCTGGCTGTGCTGTAAAACCAGCATGAGGAGGGCAATGACACGGCATCTTCTAGTTCTCATCAAGCCCCTGAGAGCAAGCACAATAGGCTGTAGGAGACTCAGGTCAGTTTTGGGGAGGAGGAATTACAGCTATATTATTCTATTGATACTTTTTATTCCCTTCTCCAGCCCACCACCCTTTCCTCATGGTTTGCTTTCCTGGGCTGTCTTGTATCAGTATTCCTGTCTCTAACTAGGGTCACATCAAGCTGTGGTCTTAAGCCTGACTCTCTCTGAAGTGTGAAGAATGGATTCCTGGTATCAGTCTGTGTTGTACTGTAGCCCCCCACTGGAAACCAAATCCATTTTCTGCTGAGAGCTAAACAAGTGAAAATGTGCTCACTTTTCCTGCATGTTCTCTTTAAAACGACTTTGGTCTCTTTTTGAGTGGAGTTGTTATATTTCTTGGAACATTCAAAAGGTAAGAACAAACATTTTTAAATTAAAAAATTAGCATATCAAGTCTTCATTGCCCTTTCTTGATTGGAGACTGAGGTTGGTGCATCTTAAGTGCTAAGGGGAAGAGAGAGAGAGCAGAACAGCAGTGAGGGTAAACTGCAGTATTTACAAACTGCCACATTTGTGTAGATACCCATAGTGCTTGGGACTATCTACACCCTTGTTTTATACTGCACTTTTTGAGATGCACAGGGTTATTCTGTAACATAGATCGAAGATGATGAGAGAAGGACTGAGCTAGAGTCAGGGATTTTCACTGCCAGAAGCAATAAGAACAAGCTGGCCTCAAATTCTGCTGCTTGGTCCTAGTTGTTCTCATGGTGGAAGCTGTTATTTTGCTTTTTGGCCCCCTGCCCATCGAAACTAAACATGCAATTAATGTTAAAAGGAAAATGGGATCAAACCAATACCTTCTTCTCTATGAACTTTTAGGACTGAAAAGTTTTTCTTCTTTTGTTCTAACAGACCCTGACGCAAAGCCAGAGTAGTAACAGGCAGCTGGTGTGGAGCCAAAGTTTAAGCCTTATACCTGACAAGGCTGTTATAAAACTACTATGCCCTTCTTTGTATCTCTTATTATGCCTAGAGATGGGAGGGAGGCTGGCAACTGGGTGTTAGTTCATGGCGTGTAAAGGCTGGAGCCCCTCTTGAAGAAATTGCATGTGATGTGTATATTTAGCATCTTTTGCCTTATACTGATCTTCAGCATCGTATTTTAATGTATTGCTTCTCAGTGCCAGGGTTACAGAGTTACTACAGGTGAATGCTACCAAGTGTTACGTATTTCAGCAGTGACCTATTTTTACGTTAAAGTATGAAAAGGGGACATTGCCTGCTAGCTTTTGGAAAGAAAGAAAAAAAAAGCCATTGAGATTAAATCTAATATGACTGAAAACATTCCACAGTTTCCTTTTAAAATTGCAATCAGACACATTACTGTTGTCCTTCATCGCTGTGAGGAAAGGAAAAAGAAACATCACATAACATCTTCACGTTCCTTGGGCTAAAGGAGGCAAAATACAATAGGAACAACACACAAAATCAACCATTTCATTCCTTTCCCCAATGCCCCTGAAAAAACACCTGTGGCAATCACATCTGCCGGAAGTCCGAATGGGCTCTGCCTCAGCAATGGCAAGCGAATGGCCAGTGGGGGCTGCAGACAGCTTGTGCGGGTGTGCAGAGGGATGGATGTCCACACCTCCCCCCACCTGGCTGGTCATGCAGGCTCTGCCCGCTGCAGGGGGTGCCCTCTGACTGTGCCTCAGCCTCCCTTGTGTCGATCTGCAACCCAGTGAATGTGGCCTAAAGAGTGCCGCTGGCCTGGAGCTGACCCACAGTCCCGTCTCCCTTGGTTATATCTGGTCAATTTTTTGTGCAGCCCATCCAGAAACTGGGGAGAAACTGGGAACAGGATTAGCTAGGAGAGGGCAGGGGGATGGATGAGCCAAGAAAGATTGTAAAGGGGCAGCACAAAGGTCCAGGTGCCCCACGATTTGCATAAGCATTTTGTCTGAGGTCCTCTCTACCCCTGTTTGCTACCTAGAAAAACCTATCATGGACCAACAGCCTGGTTAAGGCATAATTTTACTCATTTGGTTAAACTGTTGTGTCTGGCTATGAGACTATTTTGTTTTAAACTAGTTCGGCTGGAATGAATTAAGCCTAATTTTGAAGGAACTATCAGTCTTAAATCAGATTTCAAAATGCCACAGCCACATGTGATGTCTTGATCCAGTTTAAGTTCATTCAGCTGGTTTTTATTTGTACAACTATGGCATCAAGGACCATGCAACCACAGCCTAGGAATCTGTCTGAGTGAAAATGAAAAGAAATATTTTCAATTTAGGCCTTTTTCTCAAGGTTCTCTTGTTAGGTGATTAATTATGTAAAAGCCAAATTGCCACACAAGAGTCTGGTTCCGGAAACAGGTAGGCAAACCTCGGCAGTGATACGGTGCTAACTGCCTAGGGAAAGCACATAGATACATTTTGTTTTCTGAATCAATGTTCATGTGCTCTTTGCTAAAGATTTCCTACAACAAGTAGTAGAGGTAGTCAAGGAAGGCATATTATTTTCTTTTCTCTTTTCATCTTTGTTTGAGCATTGAAATACTAACTGTCTTTGTAGCCAATTGAAGCGGTTCTAGCAAAAAAACTTCTGCAAAGGTCTTTTTGTCACCAAAATTCACAATTTCAAAAACAGATAGTACTAATATGCAATATTTTAAAATTTTTTACTAATCCTAGGAAGCATCAAAAGATTTTTATTTTCATGAATAAATAAAGCTCTGCTTAAAAACATGGAAAATTGGTGGTTTCCATCAAAAATTGTTATGAAGATTTAAGGAGTAAGACATCCCATAAGTACAGGGAAAAGCAAAACTGCAGCCCATTCCACACAGTTACAACTCTGAATGCCATAAGGCTTAGATTGGAAACTGTGAAAATGTTCTCAGGTTAGAAACCCATTGCTATTTTCTCTTCTAATGCTGTTCTTGACAGTGTAAATGCATGAAATCATGACAGATTAGGCACATAAAGCAGGTTTTTAAAATGTCTTGGAGATAGGGATGTCTGGTTCCATCCACTTTAATAGACACTGGGAATCCCTGAGGCAGATTTTACAGTTTTGCATTAGGCTTTGCTCCAGTTCTCCAAACAAGTATAGTGTGCCATTGCATGGGAAGATGAAGTAAATGACAAACAGAGTGTCAGCGTTGGTCAAAAGTTAAGGTGATCTTGACGCTCTTTAATGCCTTGGCAGGAGTAACCAAGCAAAGGGTGGAAGTGGGGCGCTTGAGGGAAGCAGCGAAGACTTGGAAGAACTGCGGGTGTGCAGCACAGAGCGGAGTGGGGAGATGAGCTCTGGCAGGTAGAGACACCCTGAGATAACCAGCCTGGAAAGGAGAGCAAAAGACCTGATGCTGGAGAGGAACACCACAGACAGAAGCAGATGGGTTGTGCCTGTATATCTAAAGGTTTAAAAAAGTTCACTGAGGCTTCAGGCGGTAGCTGGGACTTAAAAAAGAGCTGTATTGCTTTAACTGAGGAAGGTAAAGAGGGACAGCCTTGATCTCAGGTAAAACAGTGGTGGTGTTTACATCGCTCTGGAATGGAGCAGACTGTCCAAATGCCCAGGCTGTCCCTCTGCTGGCTGCTGTCGCTCCTCCGCCACGTCTCCGTGTGACAGAATCATCTGCCCTCTCTGTCAGTGGGAGAGTCTGGCTGTTAAAAAAGATGCTTCTCAAAGCCTACCCAAAGGAATTGCAAAACATTCTGCGGTTCTACCACAGATCATATTTTTTAAGTAATTATAGGTCAGAATATTGTGTTATATTTTTGCTGATGCTTTATGAAGACTGTTGCAATCCAGAACTCATAAAGTTCCATATTTTTGCACTTCATGCTGTTAACTTTTAAGCCAAAGGGCGAATTATGCAGACCACATACATTTTGTCTTGTTAGGAATAAAACCAGAATGTGCCAGTTAATGCTAATGGTTGTAAAATGGAAGCTAGTGCCCCTTTTGCAAAATGACAGCTCAGTTTATACAAATGAAATATGAAGAAGGCAACACATTTTGAGTAACATTTAAGAGCTAAGCAAGACAAAGAGGTGTGTTGTTTGCACAAAAAGCTTAATGAAATTGCCATTTCCTTCCTCTGCACAGCACACAGACGTAGCACTAAGCAATTAACTTGATATCTTTGGATTACTCCCAAACTATATTTGACTTCATTGCACACCCACAGAGGAATGTCTGCTGCTGCTTCCACTGGTACCAGGAGTGTGCAGTCAGATCCTACGCTGATCATGCGGATCACAGGCAGCGCTTTCTAGGATCTTGAATTCCTAGTATATTGTGAAGTTGTAATCTCCTTCTCACGAGTTACCTGCTTCATGGCTTAAGCCACCCACAGTTCTCTCTTGGCTGGAAAAGAGCCGGTCAGCTTTGCTAGGAAATGAACCCTTCAGAAGAGCCTGTCCCGTAGATTTCTCTGGCTATATAAGGGGATTATATGACCTATCAACCCTGGAATACATGTAGGAGTCTGGGAGACGAAGATTAAAGTTCTTCTGGAGCAATAACTTACTATGCAAAAGGAAAAAACTCCACCGGCAGATACTGAGACAATATCCGTTGTCCCAAGATCAAAAAACCCCAGGTGCTTCAGTCATCACTGCTGCCTGATTTGAATCAGGCAAGATAAGAACTAGAAGTTCAGATAGCCTACATACCAGCAAGTGATACCACCACAGGATTCAGGGTCCATCTTGCTCCTGATCTCTGTGGTCAGTGACGAGTTAGCTTCCAGAGCATGACAGAGCTCCAGCTGAGGAGCAGTACAGACCGACTACCAAATAGCAAAAGAGGTGAACAAACCTTAAGTCCCTTTTTAATCCGACAGAGGAAGAGCTGGGTCTCTTGCACTGTAGAGCAGTCTCAGAGTTGGGGCTCATTTGATGAAAGGGAAAGCTGTCTGTGTGTGCGTCTGCTATTTTTACTGGCTTTGTTTTGTTCCAAAAAGTACTCTGTCTTTAAAAGCCCATAGTTTTGTTGCATGTGCAACAGATAGCGTTCCTGAAATCTTGACATTTCACAAGACAAGAAAAATACTTCACGCCCAAGGAACTTCTCACTAAAGTAAGATAATTCTATAAGCAGGAAAAAATAAAGCTTGCTTAGAGATAACTGTCGTGGGAAAAGTAGCCTACACTGGTACCCTCTGTGAGGAAAGATGAGAATCTGATTTGAACAATTACCAGCAACAATGGTCCCACGATATGGCTTAAAGTACTTGCTTTGCTGAGACCTTCTGTTTTCATCTTCAGGGAGAGTAATACTCCATTAAAGACACGAGTCTGCTTCCCCCTATGCTTACATCAGAGGAAAACCTAATTAATTACATTTGGAGTCTCTCCTGAGTAATATACACCCTGAATTAAATAAAGATGGCAGACCCTGGCCCAAGACAAGCCACAAACGATGCGTCAGTGTAGCAGCATATACTTTCAGGTCATTTAGTGTCGGTGTGTTTGCAGCCAGATCTCTACTTCCTCTGTAAGTGGAAGAGTGAGGAGAGGGACGCTAAGAACTGTGAGAATACCTACCAGTATATGTGGCTGTCGGATATAACTGTCTGGAAGATTTCACATTTGTTTGAAAGCTTAAAACAGAATATAAACAAGCATGAGGACTGAAATTTTGAGCTTTCAGAAAATACAGGAATTGAGATTATCTGTGCAATCTTTATTTAGGTCCCTGTGGATGTCTCTTGTGTTAAACCCTTAGCATCAAATAGGAAGTCTGCAACTGACCCAGAACCTTTGACTCATTTTTTTTATTGCTTTAAGCCCAGAAAAAAACCCAACTGTCTTCTCCTGCAGTTCTCTTCCTCGTGCACTGCCCACTCTGTGAGCTAACAACCTTCCTGGGCCACTAGTAAGAAAATAAAGGTTGTGTTGGTGTGTTGTTGGAAAGAAGGCATTTAGATCTGTCACACAGACTGCTAGCATTTACAGTAGGGAAATAACTGTTAGAACAGAAATAACAAAGCTATAGGTTTTGGCTTATGTAGACTACCTGCTAGGGGTTGATGTATATGTCTTCCTTCCTGTGCACAATCTCCAGTCATCTGCAACATGGTGCTGTGGCAGAGATTGGAGCCAGTATGTGAAACAACCAGGGGCATAGTTCCCTAAATATGCTTGGGAAGGTCACTTCAGGGCTGCAGCAGAAAAAAAGAAAAAAAAAAAACAAAACAAAACAACACAAACTTTAGATAGCGGTTTTACTTTAGTGGAGTAGTTCAGCAGTTATCGGACTTCCTTATCCAGATCAGTTTGTCCAGCGTTTGTGTTTATGGTTTAGCACAATCTGAGAAATGCTGTGTAAGTTACCAGAGAAATTCTCACAAAAGAAGGCAGATGCTGTTTGATGGCTGATTCAAACCTCTTGAGAGAAGGGACTGCAGCTCTGAACAGCGTGCTCTTGGTGCAAGGAAGGGCCGTGCCAATGGGTGCTATGTGACAGGTTACATTATGAATGAGATATTTAGTGCCTCTTATTTGGTTGCCTTCTTGAAGATGTCACGTGAGTGTTTCATATACACCTCGGTGCGCTGTTAGGGGTGATGGTAAGGATGTCAAAGCTATACTTGTCTGTAAGCGTTCTAACAGATGGAAAAGGCAGCAAGGAGGAATTTGAAGAAGGCCACTAAAGCAGGAAGTGTGTTATTGCAGAGCAACGGTTGGGTACACTCCACCGACATTTCTGATCAACCTAGGAGGTAATTGATGTGGGAGTTCGTTAGGTTGGCAGTTTGGACATCACAAACATCGCAGACTGAATCAGAGGAGCTAACCTGGGATGCTCTGGTTTCTCATACAGGTAACAGGAAGAGCTTGGTCCCCACCATGTGGCTCAGAAAACCTGTGTGAGATGTCACCTCTCCTGCTGAGCGGCAGCCAGCCTGGCACGTGTAAAGGGAAGCGCAGCATCCTGCAAGCAAGAACTATCTGATAGGCAGTGTTGGAAACTGGCTTGCCCTATATTTGTATATGAAGTGTACATATGTATGTGTGTATTTAAGTTAGGACTGCACATTAACATACCCCAAAATGGCTTCCTCCTCCACACCATGTCCCTCGTTTCTTTTAATCTATGAGCCCTTCAGGTCAAGGGTTGTCTCACACGTTTGCCAGCTGGGGGTTATTGTAACACAGATAAGAATAACTACTTGGGGTTGTGCTGACAGATGCTGTTGATTCTTGAAATCTAGCCATGATGCCTGAACCAAGTTTTTATTTCCTTTCATCAAAAATACCTCTTTCCATTCTGAGAGCAAGGCGAGGCTAATCATTATTATTATCCTGTAATGGAGTGATAAAACACAGTGACACACACGAAGCAGCTGTCACAGCTTCTCTCAGCCAACCCATCAGCCCCGTCTATTTCTTTACAGCGGTTTTAATGACGGTGCCGTGCTGATGTCAGGGACGGGAAGGGCTGTAGGAGGGGCAGAGCATCACGTAGTTTGTCCTGTTGCCCAAGGCGACTGAGTATGCACAGACCTTTGCAAGCTTCATGAAAAGACATTCTTTTCATGGCCCTTGTCTTGGTTAATTATCACTTCAGCAAGATAATTTCATTTCTTTCTCCCCACCCCATCCCTGCCTATTCTTTATAAAGATGTCTTTTGGAGTAGGAAAGGTCAGCTATGGAAAAAGTCATAGCAGAAACTAATGCTAAATAAAGGTTAGGGGATTTTATGTGACTCCTGTGTAAACAGCAATTGTGTTTTCTTCTTTGTGATTTATTAATGAGGGAGCTGACAGAAATGTCTATATTTAGATTCTGTGAAAGATTTCATTATAAAGGGTTCTTGAGACTTTTTCTTTGCTTGAATAAGCCTGATGCTTGACAGAAGGACCAGCCCAGTAGAATGCCTCCGCTTTGTTTATGGAGCTCCATACAGCTTTCATCCCTGTGAACAATGGGCATATCCAGAGAAGTGCAGAGTCAAACAGGCCACCTCTTGAAGTCAGTAACTAAACTATTAATCCAACCAAACTGGTCAGCAACTTTTAAAGAGGTGTAAGCTCTGCACTCACTGGAAAAGGACATTAAAAATTGCTTTATCTCTGCTCTCTGTAATCTGATACATGCGAATTTTTACAATGGACCATATTCCCCATTTGATTCCTAGGAGTGACAGCAGCTACTCGAGACCTAAACTGACACGGGTTAGAAAGAATATACACTTCTGGGGCTAGAAAGTAAAAATAGGAAGGAATTTTACTTGAGGTTCTCAAAGCACAGAGAGGTGCCCTGGAAAAAAAAAATAAAGCTAAAGTTTAGGTGCTGAACCCTTTAGGCCTTCTGTTACTTGTTTTTTACCTAATACACCTGCGTCTTCCAGCCACTCAGCATGTGAAGTTGTAAGCCTTAAGAGTCCCTTGCATCTCACTACAGGTGCTTAATGATGTGATACTTACACCGGCTGTTGTATCACCTTTCTTTTGGTCTATTGAACTGAACAGTATGGAGCTCAGATGGTCTGTCTCTACTCCAAAACATCCGCAAGCTAAAGCCTCTTGGATAAAGGTGCTATAAAATAATAAGCACAGGGCACTGGAGGGGAAAGACTTGCAGAAACACAGCAGGTAACGTTTAAGGTATAAGACTGGAGGAGCAAGAGAGTGACATTTCAGCTGCAACAGGCTGAATACCGTTGATGAGTACCAAAAAGCCAGACAGCTTTCCACAACAGGCTTTTGCCTTTTCCTGTCTATTTGTATGCAACACCTCACACGTTCCTGCTCGTGGAGAAAGTGACCTTACACAGGGGAAAGCAAGAGTGAGCCCAACCACTGTGCTGCTCCAGGGCAGCCAATCCACAGCCAATGCCTTGTTGCTAAATTAAGCAACAGGCCAGGGTCTGAAGCAGACACGGACTCAAGGCTTCATAAATCAAATTTCCCTGCAGCAATAGAAGCTTACAGGGAAAAAGCAAACAGTGCTCTTGCAAACCCATTCATGCATTTCCAGACTGGGATTTTTTTTTTTTTTTTTTTGGCCATTTCTGAACAGTTCAGAGCTGTTGGTAAATAAATGTTGCAACAGATTTTTACTACATGATAATAGAGCACTTATACTATTACTGAAATATTTACTGAAATTAAACAGTATTATGCATGCAAAACCCAAATCTCATCTGCAGGAAAACTGAAACAGACACAGTATAAATGTTGGATCGTAATTATCCCTCATTGCAAAAGCTTTGAACTAAAAAAGAATTGAATCCTTCCACTTGCTGGGCTAGATTTAGCACTTCATTAGTCAGATTTTGCACCAGTTACAGACCTGCTTTGGAATTCAGCTGGAGTAGCACAGCAGTGAATAATGGGCACGCTTTACAGATGTACTGCTTGTGGAATTGGAAATTTTAGGGCTTCTAAGGTTAAGTTCTAGCGGGCTGCCAACCAGGCATCACCTGAAGTTCCTCTCAAGGGAAGAATCTCAAAGCTTTCGCTTTTGTGGGTAGAATTTGAATGGTATGTTCGAGCTATCAAGTTGTCCCACAGGGATCATAGACCCACTTGAAGTTCTCAGCCGGAAAAGCTTTTGGTGAATCCTGTAAAGACACTTTCCTTTCAGTGACAGTCTGAACAAGGCAGGGTCACGGAGCCATCTGCCTGGGTTCTGCAGGAAACCTTCCCACTTTGCCTATTCAGCTGCTCAGTGACATACCGCAGTATTACCTATGTGGCAACAGGGTCTCACTGGTAAAGCCTTGTGCAAATATGTAAATATCAAATAAGGAACAATGTGTGCCAAATGAGTTTACAGTCTCCATCACAATTTATTCTCTAGTATGGGACCACTCATCTTTTCCAGGACAATCTGTTTTTCTAGGTCCACTGGTTTTTATAACTTCCCTACTTCAATAATAACCACTGTGTGGTAAAATCCATGAAAATATTTCTTTAATCCTTCAAACCTTGAAAAAGCCGCCCTTCCTTTTGAATTAAACCTTGGAGTATGATGTCTTATTGTAAGAAGGGCATGTTTTTATTTATAGAAACTGAAAGGCCCACTTCTTGTTTCTGAAGAAGAACTGAGAAACAATTGGTTTTCACATCAACATTGAAAAGAGAAGCGGTAGAGAAGCACTGGGACCTTATCCATGACTTAGGTACAGTTCCACAACAGCTTAGGCTAACTCTATGATCTGGAGGTTTCACTCCTCTTCTCACCCTTCGCTTGAGGTGGCGGGGGGTCCCTACGCACTTGTGGTGAGACAGTTAGGAGACATGGTATAGCTAAAATTAGTAATTTGGAGAGTGATAGTTTTTGCCTGGATTAGCCCTCTGGTCCAGCTCACAGTGGAGGCAGGGGAGTGTTTATGCTGGTCTGGAGTGAGGCGGGAGTGTGCAGTGGCGAGGAGAAGAGGCAGACAGGATTGTGGCCAGTGCAAACTGTTCTGGAACTACACTCCCACACATCCTTCTGGCAGCCCCCTAAGCAAAGACTGCGTCTGTGGCCCCTCTGCCAAAGGATGAGGCCAAATGTCATGGAGCAAACTCCATCAAATCTTTTAAGTTCACGTATCCTCCACAATGGGATGATTGCATCCAAAGCGCTCTTGGGCATGGAGCTGGAGCATCCTACCTGCCAGCATGCCATGCCCAGGAATTGCTTGGGAGAGTGCTAGCTGGCACTGCTAAAACCATGAAATACATGAAGGCACGATGTTCTGGTCTAGCAGGTTACATCAGTGTGCCTCCCTGGAGCTTGAATGTTGCTCGATCAACATTAGTTCTCCAGAAAAAAATATAGTCCAGCTGCGTGCCCTGTATATGAGCCCCCTGGGTTGTGTGATGATCAGAAAATCCATACAAAGCGAGAAAACCATCTTAGGTAACTGCCTTTTTTTTTTCCCCTGTTGAATTCCCTCTGTACCTTTATTTTATGTGTCTGAAATGGCTGTCCTTGCTCCTCCATCATACAGGCAGGGAAAAGTCCTGAAGGAGACTGGGCTAACTCTGAGCTCAGTGGCTGTGGAAAGCAAGCATATTGCTGTCCTCTGTGGAAACACGATTAAAATGAGTCAGTAAACAGCACACACAGGGCAAGAAAAAAATCCACACACTGCTGACTTATACGGAAAAAGCAACATGTTGATTACTCTACAAACACACTGCATCTCTTTTGTATGAGAGACTTGAAATTAACTCATTTGTCTCCATTCACCTCACAATTTTCTTTAACTTCTGAAAAGTCAGTAAGTTAAAGCTGACACATCAAGGCTCAGCACATGCGAGAGGCTATTTGATAGAACTGCCAATGTAAATGTTTCCACCTTACTCTCCCACATGGAGATATGACATTTTCTCAACCAAAAATAATTGACCACGTAGGGGACGCCTCACTAGGAACATGTTGGGATGCTCAGTATTTTCCAGAAATTTAAACATTTGAAAAACTAAATGGGTTTTAATGTTGTTGTGAGGCATTTCTAATGGTTGGGGTTTTTTTCCAGAGGGTGGGGTGCTGAGTTTTTTTGCTGAGCTGTTAATACTCCTCCTGGAATATTACAAAA
>NW_009648972.1:4781-6410 GCF_000708025.1 Charadrius vociferus | reverse complement strand
GGAATACATTTTCTTGCATCTTCTTTCCCCTTGAATACTCTTCCCTTCCACAAGGCTAGCCTGTGCCAAGTAGTTAAAAGACTTCTTCAAAATTTGAACTTCAACCTTGGCCAATGTTTCAAAGGGCAGTATACCTAGCCTAATTCTATAAAGACTCATTTATCCTGTAAGAGCATCCCTAATGTCAGACATTTCTCAGTCCATAGTGTTAAAGGTGCGAAATCCTTCACAGTCACTTTGACTGAGTTTAGGTCATCTGTGCCATTTTCTTTAAAAAATGAGGTACAATGTGACCTAAGGAACTGCTTGAAATGTCTAGCCCCACGATCTGCTCCTGGTCTTGCCTTCACCCAGTAGAAAACTAGGTCCTGACTTGACACAGTTGTACATACCCAAGGGTAAAGGGTATGTATGTTGAGACCCTTTTCATCTAACAGAAGTCTTCGTGAACACTGTGGTGCCCCTTAATGGAGGTCATACAGCAGCATGAGGCAAATGGGCAAGCACATACTGTACAAATTCCCCATGCCCTTCCACTGCAATAGCTCATATCTGTGACATGGAAGGCACTGCCTCTGGAGATGGTATGGTTAATCCGTGCAGTTGTGCAATACAAATGAACACAGGAGAGAATATTGCTTTCATTTCTCTAGCCTCTTCTCATCAATCTTGGCAAACAAATAGGTTTTTCTCTTCACTCCACTTTTCTCCTGACTTAAGTAAATGAGACTAAAAAGAATCTGCCTCTGACTGCGCTCAGCTGAACCCAAGTCCCTTCTCAGCAATGCCACCGAGAACAGAGAAGCATTGCCAACCATTAAGCTAGAGTGAGAGCACAATGGGATCCAGCTTTGATTACAGTTTTTAATAAAAAGCCTCAGACTCTTTGATGGATTCCTTAATGCTATTGAGATACTACTTTTTCTTCTATTCCCCACCCCTATTTCAAGAGAGCCATTCAGTGCATTGGTGATATCCAATTTTTTCTTCTAGTTGTGAGTGATATCCTCTGTTAGCGGTATAAATTGCACCCGTTGCCCTTGGCAGAATTCTCAACAACTCTCCTGCTGCCTGTTAAAGCAGTTTCAGAAATAGACACACTTCATTAATATACACTTTCTAGAAGACTAATTGAATTTTTCCAATATATCCCTCAGCAGCCATTGAATTATTTAGCTAGTGGTGGATGTGTACAAGCTCATGGGCAGCGATGCTGAAGAGTCACCAGTGGCTAAGGGAAAGAACAGGATGTGCTCCACTTATGTGTTGGTTGAGATGCTTCAGAAGGCCACGCTCCTGAGAAAGTAAGCAAAATATGAAGTTCTTGTCAGCATAATCTTGTTGTGATGCTTGCTTGTGGGTTGAAAGACTTGTCAAAATCATCTGATGAGAATACATGGGGTAGAGAAAGGTAAATCTAGGCTGAGAAAGGAAGGCAGAGCAATGGACTCTGCGTTCAAAACCTGGCATGGCATCCTGAGGAGATCTTCTGCAGAAGGCATGGATTGCACTGTGACCTTTGATAGAAATCTTAACCCAAGACTTCCTTGGAAGTATCCTGCAGTGATGATAAATTCAGTATCTGCTTCACACACAGGTAATTGGCATAACTAGAAGTAAATGCAGAGA
>NW_009648972.1:0-4761 GCF_000708025.1 Charadrius vociferus | reverse complement strand
CACTCAAGCCAGGGATCAAGTTCAAAGATAAGCAGTACAGCCACTCTTCCTACATTAAAACTAGCATTGACAAAAGCGTGTATAAGTCTGACAGGAATGAATCAAGAAGTTCATGCCACAGACTTGTTATCACTAACAGAAAAGAGCCACATTAACAATTGCATAAGGGCTCTTAGCATGATCCAATGTGAAGTCCCAACAAGTATTTGCAAGGAACTCACAAATGGACTCATGACTTTTCCTGGTGCAGGTAAAGTAGGAATTAACTTCTTTATTTTTTTCCACCTCCCCATGTGTGCAGAATGAAATCGACACAGAGAAGTATCTCATTGAACCCCTGAGGCTTCAGAGATTTTTATGAAAACCACAATAAAGATGGTCTTAAGCATCACAAACTTTGCTCCTTCGGACCTGGGAATGGCAATTCCTCTTGGGAAGGACAGGTCATAGAAAGAAGTAACTTTCAGTTTCTCAACAAGGATTTCCAGGGCTCATTTAGAAAATCTCCCAGCAATCTGCCATTTATTCTAGGACAAAGAATTCAGCTTGCTCAAAAAAAAGAAGGGTTGAGTCAGATGAACAGATTCAGAAGTAAGTTTTCTTCATGTGTGACTAGTTCATACTGCTCTTCAGCTAACATCAATAGATTTTTAACAATTTTTCCTCTTGACGGTATGAATTCTTTGTATGTATATGCATAATAGGTAATTGTTAATGTGTACAGGGACATAATCCTACTGCCAATAGCAAACTCATTCATCTTAGTGGAAATTAATCCTTTTAAGACCTGCTTGAAAAGAAGACTGGCCAATACTGACTGTCTTCAATAATTATTAAAGTTACGGTTTGTCTTTGTCCATGTTAAAGGTTCACGCTGTGCTGAGTTCAAAAGAAGTTACACAGGGCAGAGTCTCTTCCAGAGGACCTGCAAAGGATGAGGCTTTATTACCGACTGGATTGTCGAAATGGCTGTACACCATCTGTTACAGGCTGCTGCCTTTGTGTCCGTTACCACAATCCACTTAAAGACTAGTCACAACCAAATGTCCTATGCTGAAGAGAGCTCACAGGCTGCTTTTCCAATGAGCAATGGGACCCTTTCCAAAGAGCAGCAATAATATGAAGTAACTGCACACTCTTACAGAATTTGGGGACATTCCAGTGGAAAAAAACCTCTGCGGTGACTCCTGAATCAGGGTATTGGGAGCAGGGTACTTCTGCATACATATGCAGGTTAAAAAGAATTCGAACAAATCCACAATGACTGCAGCTGTAAATAATGTTTACCAAATACAAATCAATGCTTCAATTACACTGAAAATTTTCTCTCAGCAAAGAATTAATTGCCTTAGCAGATTCTGTTTTGAATAGTAAGCCATTCTCTAGTAACTTTAAATGGCCACAAGCCTCTCAAACATCATGATGTTCCATGGACAATATGGGTTGTGTGGCAGTTACATCAAAGTCAAGTGAACAATAGCGGAGTCTTACCCATCCTTTGCAGTCTGGCAGTTAATATACTATAGATATATGGAGATGACTATAGTTTGACTTCCATCTCTCATATACATAAGTTTAACTCACAGCTGAGTTTTTCTGTATGAGTCCCTTAACTACCAGAATATTTCCCAGAGAGCAAAGCATTAAATCTTTTGGTTGGGAACTGAGTAGATGATAAGAATATCAAGTCATATTTATGCATTTTTTCCCCTGTAACAAGTAACAGTGATTTATACTTAGCAAAGAGCTGATATAAAAAGATGCCTATAAATTTAAAATGTTTGTTTTCCCAGTGACATAAAAATACGCTGTTTTGCTGCAAGTAAGAAACATGCTTTCTCTGTGTATTCCAAAGAGGCAACACCAAGAGAGAGTTAAAATTTACAGTTGGTTTTGAAAACTCAGAAATCTTTTTTTCTGGCTGGACTTCCATGTTTCTTCCCGGGATCCAGCCTGGTTCACGTCACTACCTCGTTCCCCTGTTCTTTGCAGCTCTCAATACCCAGCAAAAGGAAGGGCCATTTCACGACTACTTGAAGTTGCAGCCACCTGCTTCGTCTCTCAGGGCTTTTTGCAGCAACCGGGGGGCCGCTGTATCTGGCGATGCTGCCCTGTGAGTCCCCAGGATTCCCACTTAACCCAGAGCTTTCAGCTTCAGCCCTTTATGATAGCTTTATAACTCCTGAGGATTGCTGTGTCTTACCGGACTGTTTAGATCAGCTTTAAGGCTTTCTCTACTGCTAAAGGCAGATTCTTATCCATTATAAATTACCACACATTCATTGATTTAAGTTTACTAATAATGATTGCTTCTTACAGTATTAGCAGTTGGCCTCACTTTGATCAAGAGACTGGCTCAGAGCACTCTGGCAGGAAAAACGGGTACAATTCTTTCACTTAAATCCAACACAGTTCTATCTGGAGGACCCAACATTAAAATAAATGGGGAGGTCCAGCTCCTTTGAAGCAACCACTCATACAGCCTTAGGAGTTAGGCATGCAAAACTTTAGCCTAGAAGGTTATATATCTCTCTCTGTGGTTTTTTTTTGCATATATAAACGCATAAAGCATTGGCTATAATGGCTGAGACTTTTGCAGTTTTTCATCTACGATGCAGAAGCAGTAGAGGGAAGAGGCTTTTTATTTGCCTTATTCTCTCGCTACTTTGGCATCCTATTCAGTGACCGCATCCAGGATCTCACACCAGCTGAATCCGACAATGAGCAGGAAGGCAGGACTAGTCCCAGCCCTCAGATTTTGGAGTCATCCCATCAGGATGCTATCACAGCAGAGAAAAAGTGGCAGCTGACTCATAAGCATTCAGCACAAATAGGGAAAAGATGGGAGGGCAAAATGTGCTATCACATGAGGGCTGAGGTCATTCCCAACGGGAGCAGGGGGAAATGTGATCCGGTGGAGACTCATAAAGGCAAGACCTGTCTGTGTGTTTAATAGCAGGGTCAGAGTAAAGAGAGGATTTTCTGGCCATTCTAGAGGTGGGAGACTGGGAGGATTTTGCAACTGGATTGGGGGAAAGCCACTGGGCTGCCCAGAGGATTTTGCCAGATGGGAAGTGGTTCTGTGCTATTTGACAAGGTAACAGGGTGTCAGCATGTATCCCTTAATACTCAGCAGCTGCTTCTTCAGAACACAGCAGGAAAGGTTTTGCTGTGCTTGTTCTGCTGTCTGGACAAACAGGTGATTTCCCTTTGCAAATCCCCAAGGCACAAGACTGCCAACAGGGATGCTGTTATGGGAATCTGAAGAAGATTTTTCCCCATATAAAACCCAAACCACACCACTCTTGTAGTACTTTGTTTTTAACATATCTTTCTCATGGGAGAGAGTGGAAATTAGCACCTTAAGACCATGTTTAGAGAAAGCTGCGTGAAGAAGCATCACAGGTAGGGAGATGGGTCAACCTTTCACAGGGAGAATGGGGGAAAAAAGCAGCTGCTCTGGTGGGACAGAGATGCGTGAGGTCCATGGCCTGAGTTGGCTGGATTGTCCCACATGTGTCTGGTGGGCAGCAAAGTCAAAGCCCAAGAGAATCTGTCAAACCTTCCCATCCATAAAAAAAAGGTACCGTTTTGTGTATGAAGCAGGTTTCAGGTAGTTTCTATTCCCAAATATCAAACCTGCAGGTTTTATAAACAGTTGACTGACAATATGGCTATCACTGATTTTTCTGCCTCTATTTGTTTTATATAACACTAGCTCTGAAAAAGCAAACCTAGACTGAGTCCTCTCTGTCAGCTCTGGTGATCACAGTACTCGGGTACATCCCACTCCACCGCAAGCTTGGGAAAGAAGAGAAAAAAAAAAAACAAACTCTCTGAAACCCCAGCAGCCCTGTTTCACAGAGAGCTATCTCCTTTGCTGCCAATAGCTCCCAATTCTGTCATTTTTGAGCACCTGCCCTGTGCTTATGGATTTATTTTTGCAACTGTCCTGTAAAGTAAAGAGAACCAAGGCCCTAAGGGTCTGACTAACATCACAAAGGAGGTCTGTGGTTACGCTCAAATGGATATAAAACAATGTCAGCATCCAGTGCCCCAACCACTGAACCATTTCTCTCTTTCTCGTATTTGGGAAAGAAAAAAAAATCTTTCCCAGAGCACTTGGGCCAGCAGCCTTAGTCACTTGTTAGGGTAGAAAAGGTTCATACCCAAATGCACAGTGAGACATTCAGAGTCCTCCAGCTCCAAAACACTCATATTTCTGTGCCAATTAGGAACGTTCTGGTAACTAATTTGTAGATTGTAGCGAAGCCCATGAGTGCATCTTTAACAAATTGGTTCTGAAATATTCAGCCTCTCAGATAGCCATCTAGGTAATTTCTTTCTATTTTACAGTTTTAGTTTTTTTAGGGGGGTTGGTTTTGCTCTTAATGTGCTGGTGGTTCAGTGTTGATGTTGTCAGCAAGTGCTGTTTAATGCCTTTGGGTACACACACAGCATTCATCTTAACGCTCTTCAACCACACATAGTAGTACTAAATATTCAACTAGGAAGAATGGCAAATATCAATAGTAAGGGAGTAAATGAAAGGCAGATCCAGACATGTGTATTCCAGACAGCGTATTCTCTAAAATATCATCTCTTTCTGAAATTTTGGGAGCTTTTGCCACTATTAGTACTAAAGCACAATTGCAAGAATCATTCTTGACTAATCTCTACAATGCTTCCTGAGATCGGTATAACAAAATCCACATATGGTGGGTCCTTTTGTCAGGTACATCGTAAGAATTAACATTTGTT
>NW_009648971.1:68549-69003 GCF_000708025.1 Charadrius vociferus | reverse complement strand
TCCTTCTTCTCTCCTTTCCCACATCTGGCAAAGCTCCGGCATGGCCTCTCCCCACCCCTCCTCCTCCTCCTCCTCCTCCTCCTGGCGGCACTGGGCCGCCTTCCCAGTCCTGCACGGGGACCCACCAAAGAGGAGAACGCAGCAGATAAAGGGGCCAAAGTGGAGCTGGGGATGGTGGGGTGCACCCGGCGGGGGGACGGGGGCGCGGGATGGTGCAGGATGGGATACCCCACTCCCAGGGGTCACACTCCCCCCCCAACCAAACTCCCCTCCCTGACCCCTCAATTCTTCTCCGGCTGCGGGGGGGGGCGAAGCGAAGGTCGCAGGCGGGTAAATGATTGATACCAGGGAGCAAAGGGCTGGTGCTACCGACCCCCCTCCCCGGTGAGCGCAGAGCTGGGGCAGCGTCACCGCAGAGGGACCGACCCGTCACCTTCCATCTCCCCCTCCCCCC
>NW_009648971.1:64180-67010 GCF_000708025.1 Charadrius vociferus | reverse complement strand
GAGACCCGCTGCCCAGCGGGGAGGGAATCGCTCCCCGCGCTGCGCTCCCGCAGCGCCCCTCGGCAGAGGCGGAGGTGCGGAGCCAGAGGGACCCTCAGCGCGAGCCCCCCTGCAGGGAGCAGCAGCTCAAGCCTCGAGTTGCGAGTTCCCAGGAGAATTCGGCATCGGGAGTGCTAATTGACGCTTGAGGAGGACCAGCCCGAGATCCCGAATCCCTCGGCCTCATCCAACGTCGGCTCAGCTCACCGTCGCAGGGAGCGCGAACGCCGGTAATGAGCAGCCAGAGCGGGACCACGCGGCAACGAGGGGGCTGAGAAAAATCAAGCCCCGACGCCGCAGGGACACGGGGCGACTCCTGCGGCGGAGCCGAGGGTCACAAGGACAAAGCCACGGCTGTTGGAGAAGAGCCTTTGGCTACCGTCCGCTCCGCTGCCAACGCCGGCCGCTGCCAGGGAAGTTCCCGGGAGGGTGGGAAGCGCTGCGGCATCACGCCGCCGTCTCCTCTTCCCACCGCCGCGCGAGCCGGGGCCACAAGCTGCCGAGAAGCGCCGCGGAGATGCGTTTCCTGCCAAAGGGACGTACCCGGGGCAAGGTCTCCTCAAAACGTTCGGCAAAAGATCTGCCTCCCTCCCAGCGGCGCTTGGCAACACCGCTGCCAACCCGTTTGCACCGGGGCAAGTGCAAACCAGGAGATGAAACTAAAATTTCTTGGAAGTTTAAAAAAAAAAAAACAACAACAAAATGAAAAAGCCATAAAAATGCAACTGGAAAAGAGCCACACGCCCCCAACACCTGCAGCCTGATCTGGCTGAGCCTGCCGTCCCCCCCCGCCCAGCGCTGCTCTCGCCGGCACCAAGCAGAGGACCGCGTTTCGACGTAGGGAATGCCTCCAGAAACCGCCTTGGCTCGGGAAGGGCGGGAGGATCCCTCCGGCCGGGCGAGGATGCGGCTCTGCGCAGCGGGTACCACCCCTGCAGTCACGGTGAGGAGCCAGACCTTTCCTCTTGGACTACTTTATTTGGTAAAACTCAGAAACCAACAACTGATCGAGCGTCCCAGAACTTTCCCTCCCTGAGCGAGCCACAGATCCAAAAAAATTTAAAAGTTAGTTTAGTGTACTTTCTAAATGTGTGAAGAATAAATACCTTCCACTAACTTTGAGAGAGGATTTTATGGAAATAGTTGACATGTAGTATTTTTCTGTGTTTTATAGTAGGGCTGTAAGTTGCCTTTACAAAAAAAAAAAAAAAAAAAAAACCAAAAACAAACCAACAAACAAGCAGACAACCCACAAGGATCAAAAAGAATCCGAAAAAATGAAACTGAAAGCAAAAAAAAAAAATTTTTAAAAAGATACTAAAGACGACAGTGAAGAGTGAATCCAGGCGAGGGCACCGCATCAGCCAAGCGCTATCGGTCGGTCACCCAACGAGAGCGACCAGCGAAGCCCAGTTCGGGGTCAGCAGTC
Organism: Charadrius vociferus; assembly: GCF_000708025.1. Taxonomy (NCBI): domain Eukaryota; kingdom Metazoa; phylum Chordata; class Aves; order Charadriiformes; family Charadriidae; genus Charadrius; species Charadrius vociferus. Next base: position 65,542 of record NW_009648971.1, on the reverse strand, counting down.
GAGTCCGCAGGATTCGTGAAACCAAGCAGGCGATGCCGTGGTGGCCTGACCGACATCCCCCCCCCAAATCCCTAGCAAAGCCGGCTCCCCTTCAGAGACTCCTTCCCCCACGTCCCCTCGGGCAAGGGCCACCACCGCCGGTGTTGAGGGCAGCCGGTCAGGGGTCCCCCCCGGCTGCAGGTGGGGAAAAAAATAAAGAGACTCCCTTGCTTTACGTGGAGGAAGGCGCTAGGGAACGACTCCGAATCCTGCTAATGGATCCGGGTCAGCTCCTCCACGATCTTTATCAGGTCGTCTACGGTGGCCTCCCTCTTCATGCCGCTGCCATCATCAATCTGCAAGGAGAGAAAAAGGCATCAGAGCGTGGAGACATCAGCAGGTGCTGAAGAACGCTCCCAGATCATCGCGGAGCGCATTCAAGATCTACCGCAGCCCGGATTCCGGAGCAGGGATCCCCAATTGCTAATTTTGAAGGGTCTAAGCTCACATCAACCATCTCACCTGCAAGTTTGCCACCACCTCCTGCATCTTGGGCCTGCTGATGTCCAGAAAGCTTTCGATCAGGTCACCGTCGATGAAGCCCGTAGCCGGTTCTGTCTTCCGTTCGGTGTGAAACGATCTCCAGGTGCCACCGTCAAGGAGCCGAATCCACACGGAGTACCACCAACCCCGGACTTCGGCTGCACGCGGCAGCCGTCGCAGCCAGCCTGACGATGCTGCCGCGTCAGGAGGACCGCAGAATTTGCGCCGCGTTTTTAGGGCTACCACAAAGCCAGATTTTCATCCTCAAACCCTGCCAGATAGACCCCTCTCTACCCCAGGCGACTTTTCTTCAAGCACAAAGCCCTGAGCACCTGGCAAACACCACTCCCACCCTCTCCAGCCGATGTACACTCCCACCGGAGCGTCCCAACAAAGATAAACCTCCAAAATCCCACCCCACTCCTGGCTCAGGCCAGAATCACAAGCCAGCTCCCAGTATTGACCAGCACAGGCTCCCGGTTGAACTGCGAAAGGATATAAGGAGTGTTCGATCTTGCCCACGCTCTTGATGACTTTATTCAGCCTGTTCTGCATGTCCAGGAGAAGGTTGTACCAGCTCTCCGACAGCGAGGTCACCAGTCCTGCAAAAGATAAAACGGAGAGGAAGGTTGAGGGTTTCACCGCAGGGCGTCCCGGCAGCTCCCAGCGCAGGCAGGGATTGGGACAGGCTGCCGGGACTGGAGTCGTGCTGGAAGCCGGCGCCCGGGAGAGCTGGGACAAGGGAAGGAGTTTCAAAGAATGCCACAGCGCTTTCCTCTCCTGGAAGCAAAGCGGAGAGAAAAGCGGGTTTCTGAGGGGAGTATGGCACAGAGCGACACT
>NW_009648971.1:48555-64145 GCF_000708025.1 Charadrius vociferus | reverse complement strand
CCTCCCGCTCAGGCCAGGGAACCCCGACCCTTACCAATCATGCCGTTGACTGTGCCAAAAAGAACCGAGCCCTGCGTTGGCGTGGATGTCTCGCCCAGGTTCTGCATGACGAGAGACCCGTGGCAGAAGACATTGACGAACTCTCCCAGGTGGGACAGCCCCACCTCCTGCAAGTGTTGGCGCTCCTCATCGGTCGTGGCCGCGCTGAAATCCAAAGCGCCCTGCTCAAACCGTGCTGGCGTGACACGAAAGCTTCCCCTGCTCCCACCTCGCTGCTCCTCAGAGCTGGGCGTGCTCCTCCCAGCTTTCCTGCCTGACCCACGTCTCCATAGCTGTAATGTGGAGGAGACCAGAAGGTCCCATCACCCCATCCCTCCCGTCACGCAGTGCCACATCCCTCTCGCAGCCAGCTCACCTGTCCTTCTGGCACACAAACAGATTGAAAGCGTTCTCCGCTCCCAAGAAGTTGTCGTCGTCCAGAATCTCCACGGCACTCATCCAGTTTGGATTGAAGTCCCGGGCAATCTGGAAGAGGAGAAGAGGAGATGCAGCGCGCACAGATGGCCCGTCCTGTGAGCCAGCATCGTCATTCCACCCAACACCAACGTTCAGGAGCAAGGTGGGATCCAGTCTGTCCCTCTCTGCTAGGTGAAGGCAGCTGAGCAAAAGGCACAAAAAGTGCCATCTGGAGATGGCTCTGGCCCGAGTGGCACTCGGACAACGCCAGGACACTCCTTGGGCAAACGCAGACCAGCCTGTGACAAAGCCACTCTAACAATTTAAGCGCGCAGACCGTCTCAGTGCCTGGTCCGTCCCTCAGCTACGCCGCGTTCGCTGACAGAGATGCAGCCGCAGTCGCACTAAACCATTCCAACTGTCCACCAGGCGGTCCAGATGGCAGCTCCCCACCCTGGCAGGAGCCAAGCACGCACCCAAAGCCTGCTCTCCTCAAGGCTGCTGATTCGTTGCCCAGTTTCCTGGAAGGACAGGGATCCGTCCCTCCAGAAACCACAAGGATCCGTCTAAAAGCACGTCCAGGTGACGCTGCTCACGTTGCACAGCCCTACAGCCATGTCTTCAAAGGGCTACCAAGGTGGGGCGAGCCAGGCTCCTTCTTTCATCACTTTAAACATTGCTCCCCCTGCCCAGAGCCTACTGGAAGAGGCAGCACAGGCTCCCAGCACACCTTCAACCCCGACTATTCAACAGCCTCGATACCTCCTCGAAGTTTCCTTCCATGGGCTTGTAGGCAAGGAGGAGGACAGACCGCATGAGATCTCCCACAAGGATGAAGTCTCCCTTGGTCTTCAGGTAGAGCGCCATGATGTTGTTGTAATGGTTGCACTCCGTGCGTAGCTCTTTCTCTGCCGTCCACTCATACAGGCGCACCTGAAGGAAGGGACACAGCTCTGAGCCAGCAGGGACGCCCACGCCAGCCAGGACACGTTCCCCAACAGAGACGGGGCACCCGGCTGACATCCGCACAGCTGAAGCGACTTCCAGCTCTGAAACACCCTCCCAAAACGAGTCAGGGTCTTGAGAGAGCCGTACCGTGCTGTTGATGCTGGCTAACAGCTTCCCGTTGAACTCCACCATGGAATACACAGCCCCTTTGACCTCCTTCTCAGCCAGGCTCTGCAGCTTCCCTGGAATAAACCCACGCGCCGCCCGGTTATTTGCCCCGCGCTCCCAAGGGCGGCAAGCCAAGGAAATACAGATGAGCCGCTCTAAACAACATTGCTGCCCCTAGAAACTCTCTCAGAGGGTCTGCAGGCCAGTAACACAGGGGCGACACGACAGCAGGGGCAGCCATGCAGAAAGCAAATCCCAGAATCCAGTTCTGGTGAGGGATTCTTGGGCTTCTCTAGGAGATGGGGGAAAGGGAACATGCTGCGATGGGCTGCAGCGGAGTAACAGCACCTACGGATCTTGTCTGTGGGCGGCTGACAGCAGACCCCTCGGTACAAACTGTGCCCGCTACTGAGATGTGAGCTCTCTCGGGTTTGAGGAGCTCATCTCTGATGTCCCTACAGCCAACTGGACTTGGTCAGGCGAGAAGACCTTGCTCTTACCGTCAGAGTAGTGGAAGACGACGATGCGGCCCTGTTTGGGCTCTGCCTCCTCGGGATATACCATGGCAGTGCCCACGATGAAGTAGGTGTTCGGATCTTTGCCAAGCTTGCAGGAGACCAGGCTGAGGGCGTACTCGTTTTGCAGGAACTGGTGAGCATGAAGCACTGCGCAAAGAGGGAAAGGCAGAAACAACTGGGTCCCCCGGCGTCCCAACAGGCAACACCTCCACGCGGGAGCAGAGCAGCTCGCCTAGGAGCAGCTGAAAACTTAAGACATGTCCAAGATAGCTGCCTGGAGATGCCCTCTCCTACTCCCCACCACCACCTTGTGCCATCAAAAGCCCCCCTATGCCTTAAACTTCTGCCCTGTGGCTGAGCCTCCTGCAGGAAAAACGCTTCGTCTGAAGGAAACATGGAAGATCACCGATCTTCACAAGTCTGGGAAGATCACAAGTCAACCACACGCTTGATGGAGGACAGAACTGGAGTAGGGTATGGCCAGCATTTGGGACGGGTACCTTCGAAGGTGTGCTGGTCTATGATGAGCAGGTTGTGCACCTCCACCTCCTCTCCGAAGGAGGTCTCGTGCGGTGCTGTGCTGCTGGAGAACAGTTTGCTGGTGCTCACGCTGCTGGACAGGGCCTGGGACACAGTAAAAATCGGTCACATCCTCGTGCTACTCGGCACGTCCTCACGCTGCTCCACACGGGCTGAGGGAACCGGGAAGCAGAAGAATGGATGGGAGAGAAGGAGAAGCGAGGAGCTCCCCGGGCCCGAGTAAAGGGACACGCTCCCTGCACCAGCAAGGACGTGTGACATGCATGGCAGAGGTAGCACTGCTGAGCAACAGTATTAATAAGAGTTTGTGCAGTGTTGTGGCTTCCGCCGGAGCTACTGCGTCAAGGGGACTTGTGCCCAGGAAGAGGAAACCACTGGAGACCGAACAGAAGCCCGTTCGGGGGACTGAAGGAGCCGCATCCAAAACCAAAGGTGATCTGAGAGACCAGTGAACGTGCCAAGGCCGCCAGAGAGCAGCGCAGAGAGCCCTTCTCACCACCACGGGGAGATCTTACCACCCCATCTGCTCCCAGGCTGCCAAAGGGAGAGCTTGCACTCAGAGCTTTGGAAGAGAAGATTGTCAAGGAAGATCTGCATCACGGTTTGGCCCGAGGAACTACGATAGCCATAGCCCAGAGCTCAGGGGCGATTTAGTAGCTACCCCTTACCTGGGTGCTGGCGCTCGGTCTGAGCGCAGTGGTGCCTCCGCTGGCATCTTGCACCTCGATACGACTTGAGAGCACGCCGAAACACTGCGATACCTCTTGGTAGCAGATCTTCCTGCGGGACAAACAGAGCTGCGTGGGTAGGAGGGCCAAGACGGGCCACTCCAAGGAGAGCACAGAGGTTCCGGAGACAAGAAGAAACAGAGCTGCTCGCTTGCCCAGACCGCTCTCAGCACAAGCCACCAATTCAGCCTGCGTGCTAACTGAGCCCACAACAGGAACGCTGGCTGCGAAGTGTCCCCCCAGCCTTGTCCCCAGCCAGGCTCCCTCCCCCCTGCTCAGCTCACCTGGGCGACTCGTAGAGGGGAACCGTGCGGATGTGCAGCTTCTGGATCTCGTCGATGGTGCCAATTGTCAGGGTGCTGTTATTGGCCAACGCCAAGCTGTTTGGGGGGAAAAAAAACCCCAAACACATGAGCAATGGCTCTTATAAGGCGGGTGGCACAGCAAGAAACTCCCTCTCCTTCACACCCCTCAAAACCGCTGATCTCAGGATCCCGTTTGCTCATCCCAGGATCCCGTTTGCTCATCCCAGGATCCCGTTTGCTCATCCCAGGATCCCGTTTGCTCATCCCAGGATCCCGTTTCAGATTCCAAACCTTCCCCACCCCTGTGTCACACCAGGCAAGGTGCAGGCTCACCTGTCGGGATACCCATCCGAGTTGAGGGGACACATGTAGTTCACTTCCTTCAGGTTGACGTTGGAGAAAACCAGCTTGTGGTTACTGCTGTAGATGACGGTGGGGCGGTCGGAGCAGGCAAACACGTTGGTGGTGGACAGAGAGCGGAAAGTCCTCAGGACGGTGGGCTGGGTCCCAAGGGTCACCTTCTTTCGGTCACTCAGCAAACCTGCAGAAAGGGAGCACCAGTGTTGGGAGCTGCCGCAAGGGAGCTCGCAAGAGCAGGACGGCGGAGCGCAACGCCGTCTTCCTAAGTTAGGAAGAAATGAGTGCGGGTAAACACATCCTGCTGTCAACACAAAGGAATGGATGTAAGCATCAATCTCCTTTCTCCAGAGTCTGCTGGAGAAACCCACCAACTCCCACAGCCAGACCCACCCAAGCACAACCCACCACAGTGAGAAAGCAAGAAAAAGAGAGATCTCTCCAGAAGGGTGAAAGAAAGCATATCAAGCAAGTAATGAGGGCACGAATCCGGCCACCCGCTCAGTGCCAGGCCCTGCAGTCACCTGTCTCGAGGCTGAGCCCAAAGTAGAAGAGAGCTCCGTCCCCCAGGGCACACAGAAGGTAATGGCTGCTCTCGAAGGTCGTCATCAGGATGGAGCGAGGGATAATTTCTGTAGGGAGCAGGAGAAGACAAAGGCTGATGTCACTCATGACTCAGCCAGCTCAGTGACCGCTGCACCACCCAGCAGCCCCAGGAGAGCCCTACCTCCTCCCAGCATCTCTTTGTGCAGCAGTTCAAACGAAGGCAGCTTTAGGATGCGGGCAGAGATGTCGGTCCAGAGCCCGATCGCGCACAGCGGGGACATGCCGTTAGTGTCCCCCAAGGGGGTGATGTCCAGGCAGGCAACTTCATGCTCCATTTCTGTGCAGCTGGTGGGAAGGAAGAAGCAGACAGAGGCGTCAGACTTGAGCCTAAAGACAAACAGCAGAGGCTGAGAGCCCTCGGGCCACGATGAGACACCCACCTGATCTGCCTGAGCTCCTGGGGTCGGATCTCCAGGTAGTACAGGGCTCGTCCCACAGCCACCACTACCTGGTTACTGTTACAGGAAGCCACGCTGATGTTCTTTCCATTGGGCTCTTTCCACTCGCTCACCAGGGCTTTGGGCTCCTGACTAACCAGTCTTACAGAGGCAGAGGTGATCTGGGGAGAGAGGACACCTCTGCTCAGAGCCAGAACACCACCCACCTTCTGACATCGGCCCAAGGAAGTACTGCAGGCCACGCCGCTGACAAGCGTCACCGATCTAAGTTAGCCCCACAACCAATAAGGGCTGTAGGGGCATCGTGAGAGCGACACCTGCGTTTGCCTAGAACTGGCATTACCTGGATCAATTGCTGATGTGCCACGTTGCCACAGAAGAAAGTCTGCTGATCATCCACAAACCCTGTGAGCTCCGTCTCTTCTACTTCCTCTCCATTTAACATAAGGACCCTGAACGGGAAAGGGAGCTGCCGTTATATCCTGCTCCAACACGCGGCTGAGCGCCTGGCTCAGCGTTAACCCCACCTTACCTGGTCTGGCCAACAAAGGACAGCACCAACGTATTGTCCGTTTCACGATGAGAGTCTGACCTCAGGGGCCACAAGCCTGCAACAAAGAGAGGCCACATTTGCCCACAGCGAATATTTCAAGAGTTGGTGGGTGGCGAGCCCCCTGCCCCACACCCCAACCTCAGTCTGTGCACACGACGTGTCCCAAACTGGGTCCTCCCAGGCTGCGGGTTGTATTTCACAGAATTCACAGAATGGTTAGGGTTGGAAGGGACCTCTGGAGATCATCTAGTCCAACCCCCCTGCCAGAGCAGGGTCACCTACAGCACGTTGCACAGGACAGCGTCCAGGCGGGTTTTGAATGTCTCCAGAGTGGGAGACTCCACCACCTCTCTGGGCAGCCTGTTCCAGTGCTCCACTACCCTCAAAGTAAAGAAGTTCCTTCTCATGTTAAGATGGAACTTCCTATGTTCAAGTTTATGCCCATTACCCCTCGTCCTATCACTGGGCGCCACTGAAAAAAGACTGCTCCCATCCCCCTGGCATCCTCCCATTAAGTATTTGTATGTATTAATAAGATCCCCCCTCAATCTTCTTTTCTCTAGACTAAAGAGACCCAAGTCCCTCAGCCTTTCCTCATAAGAAAGGTGCTCCAGTCCCCTAATCATCTTTGTTGCCCTTTGCTGGACCCTCTCCAGCAGTTCCCTGTCTTTCTTGAACTGGGGAGCCCAGAACTGGACACAGTACTCCAGATGCGGTCTCACCAGGGCAGAGTAGAGGGGGAGGATGACCTCCCTCGACCTGCTGGCCACACTCTTCTTGATGCACCCCAGGATGCCATTCGCCTTCTTGGCCGCCAGGGCACATTGCTGGCTCATGGTCATCCTGTTGTCCACCAGGACTCCCAGGTCCCTCTTTGTCAGCACTAAACAGCTCACGCACCTTTAATCCCCGGCAAGTCAATGCTGGCGTGCTCATGAATCCCAATGCCGTTCCGAATGATGCGCAGCGAACCTTCTTTAAATGCACCCGAGCACGTGACCAGCTGGAGGAAAAGCAGATGATCTTTACCAACCACTGCTGGGAAGCTTCCCCACCCCTCCTTGTAGCGATGGGTTCAGGGGAAGATTGGGTACCCATCTTCTCCACTTCTCAGAGGAAGTTTTGTGGCAGCTGATCCTTCCCCGTTGCATAAAGGTAACCCCTTCCTCATGAATGGAGGTACCTAAGAATTAGCCTCCCCACTCTTCAGTGCAAGACCTCAGTTCCCAGCCCTGCACCTGGATAAGACTTCCAGGTCCTCCAATAAACGGTTTGTAGTCTTTTCCTTCCACGCTGTCGTGGTTTAGGTTGGACTGGCCACTCACAACCCACACACACCCTCCTGGCTGGCCCAGACGTCCCCAGCACCGAGAACAGAAAAGCAGAATCAACGTTACCTGCCCTTGGCCTTGTCTTTCCAGGTCCACCACGCACATGTCGACGATGGGACCGAGGTTGGTGAAGGTCTCCATAGCCACTACATAGGAGCCCTGCTCGTTGCTGTCCACGTTGAGCTATGAATAAACACAATTATCGCCTTTCAACAAGCAAGAACAAGCAAGTGGAAAGGGTACGGGGCAGGAAAGGAAAGGAAAATTTATCCACATACACCTCTCGAGGCCAAGAAGAAAATAAATACGTACAAAATCCTGCCTGAACACACAACTAAGCCAGAAGAACTGCCACGTACCTTCACAAGCTGGGAATCCCCAAGCCGAGAGCCGACAAACACAACTCCATTGTCCAGGTAGGTCAAGCACTCTGCAATGGATGTCTGGGAACGGAGAAGATGCAGATGAACCACCACTAGCGTGAAAAGGACCCCGCCACACCTTGCAAGCACCACATCTGAGCAGCAGCCCAACAGGAAGACCCTGAGCACAGGAGGAGAATTTAATCCCTTTACAAAACCAAGGGAGAGTCCGAGCTTCTCCCAGGGACAGCACGCAAACACCGGCCAAAAACCCGGGAAGACGGCGTCAACTTCCAAGTGCCCCGACGGGGAATTTCCCAGCAACCGACAGTTCAGAGCTGGGAGAAGTGTGAAACATTCCCCCACCCCAGGCTCCAAAAGAGACACTGTTCCTGCCACTCAGCTCTCAGCGGAGCCTTTCCAGCCTGCGGAGTCTCCCAGCCCCGCGGTGAGAAGCGACAGCAGACGCAACGTGGCCGAGTCCTACCTCGCCGAGCAGTTCCACGCGCAGGTCCTTCAAGGTGACAGTGCCGTCCATCTGTTCCTCCTTCTCCAGGAGCAGCATGAAGAGGCGGCCTTCCATGTCCCCCAGCAAGTAACGGGACCCGTTGGGATCCACACGGTTGTGGCACACAATCGTACTTTGCTGCAGGCAAAGGAGGAGGGAATTTTTAGGAACCCGTTGAAACAGCCCCAAACGGGCATCCAGCGAGGACCACCTCTGTACGCACCAGAAGGGAATAACCACATCCAAAGTCAAGTCCCACTCCTCCTGTCTAGAGGGAAAGGGCTGGATTTGCCTTTCAACAAACCGTATCAGCCAACACAACCAGAATGTGCGGTCAAATGGTCTCACTTTTGGTCACTAGGAACCACCTCACGTTCCTAAATGAAACATGTCGCTAGCTTGTTCACAGCCCGGGAAAGATGCCATCAGAAAACCTGTTTTCCTCACGCTGGGTCTTCCACAGATGCAGGGATGATATTTGGGACCGGCAGAGCTCCAAGCCTGCTGTATCTCCGGACCCAAGCTCTGCAGATATTTCGCTCTGTGTGGTGGATGCTCCCTGGCCTCTTGTCAACATTTTGGTTTAAAAATCCTGATCTTGCAGATCTTTATTGTACGCAAAGAGCCCACTGGCCTTGAGCACAGACGAACCCGCACTCTGCTTACAGGTCAAAGCCCAGATCTGTACGTCAGTAGAGCAAAGGCGATTCGCTCCTCCTGCTCCAATGTAACAGACTCACCATCACAGAGCTCCAGGAGTGGTCTGAGAGCCCGTAGGCATTCAGGCAACAATATTAGTATTTCTTTACCCGAGATTTATAGCTCTCTTCTAACCCGTCATTATTTCCAGCTTAAAAGGACCTTTTGATCATAGCTCAAGCCCTCTGTCAGCCCCGAGCGGCACACTCAGCCATGCCATTTGTGCTTCCTGCACCGTTTAAATGTGGGAACTGGCCCGGCCCTCTGACAAAAACCACAAGCTCCACTTCTGTCGCAAACTCTTTTTTTTTTTTCCTTTGAACAAGTGCCCCAATCATACACCGGTGGACTCAAGTCTCCAAGGGGCTCATTCATATCTTTTGCTGCCTGAACTGAAACCAGGCTCCAGCCTGGACCCATGCCCAAACCACGCACTACCTCCTAATTAATCCCTTTCTCTGGGGCCCAAACAAGATTTCAGCTTTACTGCACCATTTCTGAGCACTCCACAGAGAGCAGAGCCACACACTGCAGTGCAAGCACACACTGCCACCAGCAGAAGGATCACACATGTCCCTCCGTCCCCAAAAACACAGAGCAGGCATCGTGTGAAACACCCACATTCGCCAAACCTCTGGGCGTAACTGGCCCTATCGGACTCCACGTGGAGACAAGAGCAGTTTAGATTCTTGACTACAAGTAGCACGATACCCTACCAGCACTCTTGAGAGACGCCTGGGAATGGAGGAATTACACGGGACGCATTTCTAGATCTCGGTAGTCACTCACTTTGATGATAGGTGGAGCTATAGCTAGATATTTATCTCCGTTGTGATAGGTGATAGACTCCTGCCCGATGATGATGGCACCTCCAAAAGGCTCTGGCACTGTGCAGGGAAGAAGACAAATGTCTTATCAGAGAACCTGTACCGCATGACTGAGGCATTCAGCCTTAAGAAAGAAACGGGAGGGAAGATCCTTTACAAAGAAGGACCCACCTGCAATGACCATGGAGGCTTCAGCTTCTACGTTCTCCTGTTTCCAAGGACCTTTGTTGAACTCCTTCTCGCGCAGGGACACCTCGTACGTCTTGACGTGGCGACCCTGAGGGTCCTGAAAGAGAAGCCACAAACGATGACGTACGCTGACGACAGCCTCACGGGCACAGCAGCAGGCTCCAGAAGCAGAGCTGACTACCAACCTGCCAAGCGAGGAGACTCCACCTCATCTCCTGCGACAGCACCCTCACCAGCGAGCTGCTGAGGCTTCCCACCCTGCCCACCTCCTCTCCAGTCTCCCTCAAACCACACGCGTGTCTCAACAGACATATGCCGAACACTTTATCCATATGCAGAACAACCTTTGAAGAAATCCCTGTGCCAAAAAAAGGGCTGAAAACTACTTTTGCATTTTTTTTATACCAGCGATTTTCTGGGACTCGTATTCATCTGACGCACAGCTCTACAAATCTGGGCATGAGTGGCACTATGCGATACCACCTCCAGCTCCAGCAAGGAATTTAGCTCTGCTGTAGCGGCGCAGGAGCCAGAGCAGCTGAGCTCCCATCTCGACATAATCTGCTCGCCAAATAATCCCCCAACGGCTCAGCCATTCCAGTAATTCCCAGCCCAGTGGGCGATTTCCACCAAACCTGATGCGCGCAGAGATCTCCGAGGCAGCGAGCCCACAAAGGCTTCACCGAAATACGCGGCGAGTGGAGAAGAGGCCCCCCCCCAAATCAGCACCCCACTACGGGAAAGGTGGTCTACGCCAAGAAGCACTTGGGAACCCGCACGGGGAATAGATGTATGGGCACCCAACGCACAGAGAGGGCTTTCAACATAACCCACCGACCAATTTCACATCTCAAAAGCTAAGACAAGGCTCTAAATCACGGGGAACCAGGTTTCCTTAGTCACGCTGTTCATAGGACTACTTAAAAAGAGCCATTCATCTTTTTATTTATTATGCCTCACCACTTTCCAGATCAGAGTAAAAGCTTTTTTTTTTTTTTTTTGTCTCCCTATAGCCGTCAGCTCTGTAAACAAACACTCGCAGGAAAGGTGGGCACCTCCTGGCTCACCCCTCAGAGCCTCTGCCGCTTGGCAAACATCCTCACCGACGGCACTCCGGAGCCCGAGGTCCTGGCAAGAGCCAGCGGTGCAGCACCGAGGGAAGCAAAGAGCAGTACCGGCTGACAGCGAAGGGGAAGCCGGGAGGAGAAATAGCGCCGTGGGGAGGAGAAAATTGAAGGGGGTGGCTGTTAAAATGGGGCAGAGGAGTAATTAATGAAACTTTTGACATTTCTGGACTTTTTTACTCCATACCACAGCGGCTATCAAGGCTTTTTGTTCATTTTTATGAACTTCCCCTTTTTGTGGTATCTTCCGCTTGTTTCAGAACGGCACAAAAATTATCTCAGACGCTGCTACGCTGTTCAGTCCAAATCCTGTGATAATGATTAATAAATTGAGAAGGAATCAAAGCAGCAGCTTGGAAATGTTCCCCTCTCCACACACACGCAAGTCAGACACCCAGGGACCAAAACAAAGCCAGAGTTTTATGTAAGGCCCAATGAGTCAGAGAGAACTCGCATCTCGCTCCTGCTGCAAGGATAAAAATCGTATTAAGAGTGTTAGATACCAAGCAAGCTATTAATTTACTCTTTATTCATATAATACCTGTTTATAACGAATGAACTGTTACAGATCGAATCAGAGCAAATCTGTTAAAGAAGTCAGATCTGCAGGTATGACCTTTTTCACTCGTTGACTACATGAGATGACCAACCTCCTCCTTTAAGACACTCTTCCGTGAAAACTGGTGCGCTCCTGGCCAGACCCTGACACCGAGTTCACGAATTTGTCCAAATCGCCACCCCTTTCTGCCTCAGTTTCCTCAGCACGCAACAGCAACGGTACTAATCAAACTCACGGGTACGCTCGGCACTTTGCAGAGCAGCACATCACCGCCGCTAGGCTTCCAAGCTTTGGGGAAGTCACCCAGGCAGCAAGTCAAAACCAGAAATCCGTAATGAGCCAGCCGCCCTTCGCGTGTATTTCTAGAGCAAAGACTGGCTACCTGCTTCCCTTCTGACGTCGGGTTTCAAAGTTGGCATGGCTGCGTGGGATAAAAATACAGTCCCCACATCTCCAGTCACACAGAAACAAGACAGCCACGTGTTGGGAAGGCGTGCGCGACACAGCCCTGCAGGTCAGGCTCCGCTCTGTCGTACAAGAGATCATGACTCCCTTCTTCCCTAAACAGCTTTTTGTACAAAACCAGTGCTTGCTCTTACGCATCAGCAACCGCTGAAAATCCTGTGCTTTTTCAGGTAATCAACCCCTTCCCTGTCTTCTTCCTTTCTTGTGCATACTGTTACATCGTCACACAAGTGTCTTGTGAGGTGGGGAGGATACGTGACGGCTGGGGACACTCTCCAGCCAGGCTGAAGAGCACGCTGACGTTTGTTCAGGTGACAAGGGAGAACACCCGATACCCACAGGGCAGGGGAAGAGCGCTGTCCCCACACGGGGAACCCGGGCTGTCCTCCCAACCCCTAGTTACATGGTGACAAAATGACTTTTCCCCCATCTCTACTGCCGGGGGGGGTTCAACAGCACCCACCCCTCTTGAAAACAATAATAGTGACTTTTGAAAACATATGGGGAATAATCAAGTCACTGCTGCTACATGATTAGCATCTCTCGTTGTATGAGTTTGCCACTAAGAACTACACTGAAGCTGAACTAAATTCACTCCAGATCCTGTGCTGCCGTCTCAGGAACTTTTAGCTGGGCCCAGGCTGGCCCCGACTTTGACAAAGCAAAGATAATCCCTCGCTCAGTCAGCACAGCAAAGGCTCTTCGGTTCAAAGTAAGCATTTAGAAAAGAGCCTAAAAACACTGCCTCTGTGAGGACCCTAGTGATAGGAGAGGTTATGGCCCCTCTTTACGCTCCCGGAGTGGCCTCCCAAACGGCAAACAAGACATACTGCCTTTTTTTTTTTTTTCTTTTTTTAAGGGGAAGGTTCAAGTCTCACAGCGGTGCCTATAGGAAACCACTGACTCCAGCTCTAATCCACCTGTTCAGCACTCGCTGGGAAGACTCCACGAGCTCCTCCTGAGTGTTTGACAAGGAAACGGTCCCATCTGAAGCATCAGCTGCTCAGCTCTCCCGTGGGAGAGCATGGATTTCCCCCTCCCAGAAATGGAAAAAAGCAGCACAAAGGAACATGGACTTTCCTCGGCTACACAAGGAGCCTGCAGGAGCCAGAACCGTCTCTCACTCTGCCCAAAGCACTGCTCTCCATGGGCTCCAGGCCACTGCTGCCGCTCCAAGCCCTTTGGAAGACCTTTAGAGACCTTGGTTGGCACAGCAGCGATCTCCAGCACCCTCCGCCCGAGTCACCAATCGACAACAAGGTACCTGGTAGACGAAGCAGATGGTCGGAGCCTGACAGCCATAGAGAAACTTCACATCGATGACTTGGAGCTCTTCCAGGCGGATGTTAAAAGCCTTTAACTCCTTGTTCTCCCGGTCCAGGGGAATGACCTTGAAGAGGCCATCGTAGAGCCGCAGGCCGATCATACGGCACTCTGGGTCAATGATGCCAATTATGCCAGTCTCTGAGGGACGGCCGATGCGATCCTGAGCGAGAGAGCCACAGAGAGGGGAAAAAGAAAGGGTGATTAGTGTCAGAAAAAGATCCTCATGTGGGTCGAGAATACTTACCACCCCTCAGCTGAGGAACGACTCCCTGCACACCTCCCAACGGGCCTTAAAATACCGTCTGGCAAACCAAAGGTGATTCAGGCATCTCCTGCCTCAAGCAGCAGGTCCTTTCCACCAGCGAGCACGGCAGAGCTCCCACAGCACACGCTTTCTCTCTCCCAGGAACCAGGAGCTCCGTGAGCAGACCCTGCAACTGGTTTTGCAATCCCAACCCTCTACTGAATGATCTCGGAGAAGCCACATCGCCGTGCTGTGCCTCTGCTTTCTATCGCTGACAGAGCGCGCTGCTCTCCGCTGCTGTGAAGAGCTTTGATACCCATGACTAAAAATCACCCTTCAGAAATCCAGCCCCGTTATCAGCCTCCACACATCCCTCGGCGTTACTCGGCACGGGCCGGTATCAGCATCTCCATATGTCATGAGGCAGAACCGTGGCACGGGAAGATTAAGCGCTTTTTCCCCAAACACGCTAACGAGTTACTGACAGGACATGCCCACCTCCATCTCCTGCCTGTAACCCCCTGCTCAGCTCCACCAACAGTACGTCAGCGGAAGTTCGGTGCCTGGAAACAGATGGAAGATATTTTGGCTTGACAGCTGATGGAAATCATTTGGCTAATGACTAACATAAAGCCAAAGAGAGATGTGGATTTCTGACCTGCTCAGAAGGTGTGATTTTAATCCCCATAAAACAGAGCAATGGAGAACATCAACAATTACTAACAGTGTCGTATGACCACGATGATAAGAGTAACTTCAGCAGTCATGCTTCTGGTATGCAGCAAGTAGAGACCGGCCACGAAATACCGGAGTCATTTCCCAGGGAAAATTCTACCTTACATTGAGTTTTGAGCACTAATTCTCATTACAGTACGACTATCTCAAATTAATCTTGTTATTCTGTAAACTGCCCCATTGGGAGACTGTTGTAGCCGAGCTGTGTCCTCAGTTCTTGAGCCCCCAGACTGACTCACTACAGGCAAAAAACTCTGAAAGTAACGGTGGCAGCAGGAGAACCACACCGGAGTCAGTGGTATGCAAAGAATCATAAATAACAAGGTAGAAACCCATCACCTAGGCTCGCCCTCGTCACTGGCAAAGTAAAACCATCCCCAAGGAAGGGAATTCGCCCCTTCCGTGTGCTCCAGCTTCACTCACCTGCACGTTGCCATGAGCACGGGTTATAATATCAATGCTGTCCCCGTTCTGCTTGTACTCGAGGATGCAGGCGTTATACTTGGCTGTCAGGATGAACAGCAAATCCTTGCTCTCCCCCTGCGAAAGCAGAGCGGCAGCGTGCCTTCAGGAGCGTGGCAGAGCCAGCGGCGCCAGCGCACCCACGCCTGCCTTCTCCGGCTGGCGAGCAGCCCCCTCCCCGCAGCGTACCCACCTTGGGGCGGAAGAGCTCCATGACGGCTGTCTTGCCATACATCCCCACCTCCTTGACGGGCCGCAGCCCCTCCGCTGTCACCACATAGATCTCCAGTCGCGTGTTCTTGGCGATCAGCAGGTTCAAATCCTCTGCCGAGGTGAAGTGGCCTTGGGAAACGGACAGAAGAAATCACTGTTGAGCCACAAAGACGCGACAAAGTGGCACCTTGGGGTGCTCTCACTGAACAATCTGCAGCAATCTGCTGATTCTGGGGAGCGTGGCCTGCACCCTGAGTACCAGCCTCCCTGCAGCACCCCAAAACCTCAGTATCTTCCTCCCGCAACATCTGGGCCCCTCAGCAATCACCTTCCCTGAGCTCTGACTTTCCTTCTTTCCCCAGTGAACCTCATTCCTGGCGGCCTTTTCCCCCACACCCCATCTCCAGAGTGCCCTGCAACACCTCAAAACACCTCGCAGTAAGGCAAGACACAGAGAGCCATCACCGTCACCTCTCCCTGCAGCACCCCAACCCTCTGCTGCTCCATAACCCCCCCAGGAAGTCCACTTCACCCTCACACACCAAAACCCCACTCAGCTCTCAGAAACCTCAAGCCCAGCTCAGGTCCCCCAGAGAAACCCCACTGCACCTCCAGCATCCTCAGTGCAACCCCAGTGCCTCACACCACCTCCAAGAACCTCAACACATCCCCAGTGCCCCACAGCACCCCCCTAAGAATCTCAAGACTCCCTTCTCCAGCTCCGTCAATGCCCCAGAGCACCCCAATAACCCCTTATGCCCCCCCCCGGCTACCCTTGGTGCCTCACAACACGTCTACAAACCTCAGGGCACCTGCAGGGCACTCAGTGCTCCCGCAGCCTCCCGCCAAGATCCACCCACACCCCAAGGCACCACAGTGTACTCCTAGTCACCCCCAGACCACCCCCTAGCTCCCCCCCGCCGTAGCCCACAACCCCCCCCAGGACCTCCACAACCACCCACGGGGCCC
>NW_009648971.1:46588-47111 GCF_000708025.1 Charadrius vociferus | reverse complement strand
GCCCCGGGTCCCCCCACACCCCCCATATCCCGACTTAGGGGGGTGCAGCCCCCCCGCTCCTTGTGCTGCACCCCGGGAGGGGGTCAATGATGGGAGGAGGGGGTGCACCCCCTGGTGTCCCCCCACCCCTCCATGCCCCCAGAGGGGGTCCCCGCCGGGGAGGGGGTGCATCCACGCAGGTTCCAAGCAGAGAGGAGGTCCCCGATGGTGGGGTGCACCCTCTGGTCCCCCCACACCCCAAAAAAGGGGTCCCTGCTGGGATGGGGGGGATGCACCCACCTTTGTCCCCCTCTGCCTTAGGGGCAGTGTCCCCCTTTCCCCTCCACCCCAGGAGGGGGTCCCTGCTCATGGGGATGCTCCCACCCTGGTCCATCCCCCCCCAGTCCTGGAAGGGATAACCACTGCAGTGGTACTCCCACCTTAGTTCCCGCCCCCCACCCCAGTACGGGGTCCCTTTTTGGGGGGATGCTCCCATCTTGATCCGCCACCCCACCCTGGTGTCTCCCTTTTCCCCCCCAACCTT
>NW_009648971.1:43857-45470 GCF_000708025.1 Charadrius vociferus | reverse complement strand
CCATGGGCACATACGCGGGACGCCTTGCTGCCCCGTGGGGACCCCCAGGGGATGCTGTGCCTTGTCCCCCAGCCCCGTCCCCCCCATCCCTCTTGGCAGTTCACAGCCCCGGGGCACAGCAGAGCCTCCCCAGCCCCAAATCCTCCAGGTTTAACCCCGTTTTCCCTCCCCACACAGGTACCTTGGGTCTCAGCCTCTCCCCATGCAGCGTCCCGGGGTCCAAGCCCACCTTCCAGCTGGCTGACGACGAGATGGAGCTGGGTTTGGGTGAGAAGACGCCCCCCCAACTGCCCCACGTCCCCGCAATGTCCCAGTTGGGGCTGCGTGTCCCTTGTCCCCCCATGGGGCACCACGGGGAGGTGCCCACAGCACGGGGTGATGCCGCCCCATCTCCGCAGGGATCCACGGCGAGGCGGGTGTGCGCAGGATGAAGGTGAGCGGAATCCCGCTGTCCCCCCGCCACCTTCTGCTCCCTGGTTCCCCCTTGCTCTGCCCTCACCGCCCAGGATGCTGCCGGCGGACGAGGCGGTGGAGACGATGCTGGCGCACATGACGGACCCCTCCAACGCCTCCCGCTTGCCGCTGAGCCCTGGTGAGCCCCCCCCGGCCCTCCGTGCTCCCCCTAGACCTCCTGGGCAGGGGTCTCATTCTGTCCCTTGCCCTGCAGGAGCCTCTGTGGTGCTGGTGGTCAACAACCTGGGTGGGTTGTCCTGCCTGGAGCTGGCCATCGTGGCCGGCGCAGCCGTGCGCCACCTGGGTGAGCACGGGGGGACCTTGGGGCACTGTCCCCTGGCTTTTTTGCTCCTGGGGACCCTTCCTGCAACACCCCCTCTCATTCATGGACGCCCCCTACCCGCTATGCCCGCAGAGAGCCGAGGTGTCCGCATCGCCAGGGCCTTGGTGGGCTCCTTCATGACGGCGCTGGAGATGGCCGGGGTGTCCCTCACCCTCATGTTGGTGGATGAGGAGCTCGTGGGGCTGATCGGTGAGCGCCTGCCGGTGGGGACGTGGCACGGGACGGGGGCGCGGGGGTCCCCCAGGTGCTGGGTGACGGGATGGCCGGTGGGGACACCAGGTCCGGTGGGGTGTCCCGAGGTGTCCCAGAGCTGGATGCCTGGCTGCCTGCACAGGCAGTGCTGCCGGCCACGCTGGCGAGGCTCCCGCAGAATCCAGCTGTGCCGGCGCTCGCCTCTCTCCCACCTCCTCTTATTCCAGATGCTGAGACCACGGCCATGGCTTGGCCCAACCTGGCCGCGGCACCTGCGACGAGCCAGAGAGAGGAGGTGCCGGCACCGAAGGAGGGACCAGGGACCGCGCAGAGTGAGACCAGCGCAGGTACGGGCAGCCCCGGAGAGTTTGAGTCCTCCAGGAGCCATCACCTCCCCGTGCCTCAGTTTCCCTGTCTCCCTCGGGGATGGACAGGGGTGACGTCTCTTCCCTGCAGGACCCGGCGCAGCGCGGGCGCAGCTGGTCCTGGAACGGGTGTGCAGCACCCTGCTCGACATGCAGGACAAACTCAATGAGCTGGACCGCGCGGCGGGTGACGGGGACTGCGGCCACACGCACGCCCGGGCTGCCCGAGGTGGGTGCTGGCACCCTGGGGAATGCCGGGG
>NW_009648971.1:40080-42628 GCF_000708025.1 Charadrius vociferus | reverse complement strand
GTGCTGGAGGGGCTGCGGAGCTGGGGAGGCAGCGGTGACAGGGGACTCGGCACCGCACCCCCCGTAACCCCAATAAACCTTTGTGGTCCTCCTAAGCTGGCCCAGAGCATCCATCCACATGAAGGGGGATGGGATGGTTGGGATTGGGGCTGGTGGGGATGGCACCAGCTCTTCCAGAACATGTCCTCATGCAAAGGGGGAGAGGAGCAGAGATCATAGAATGGTTTAGGTTGGAAGGGACCTTGAAGATCATCTCGTTCCAACCCCCCTGCCCTGGGCAGGGACACCTCCCACCAGCCCAGGTTGCTCCAAGCCCCGTCCAACCTGGCCTTGAACACCTCCAGGGATGGGGCAGCCACAGCTTCTTGGGGCAACCTGCCCCAGGGGCTCACCGCCCTCACAGGGAAAAATTTCTTCCTGCTATCTCATCTAAACCTCCCCTCTTTCAGTTTAAAACCGATCCAGCTGGTCCTGTGCTCCAGCGCGAGCGTGACTGCGCTGGGGAGGAAGGAAACTTCTGGGCCGGCCACGAGCCCTCTCCACCGGGTGCTGGGAGGGGAAACCACAGGGCTCACATGGCCCAAGGCACGGGGCCTGGAGGAGGCTCTGGGAAAGGGACAGAGAAGAACCAGGGGACGGGGCAGAGCCTGCCCTGCAGCACAGGGGGCCCCCGAGCTGGGACAAGGGCCTGGGGTGAGGAAGGGACCAGCCGGCGTGAGCCCAGGTTGCCAAGGGGGCTCCAGCTACCGGTGGCGGAGGGGAGGGGAGGAGCCAGCCGAGGACAAGCCAGCCCCTCGGAGGGGACAAGGACCCCAGGCAGCGTGGCCGGGCTCAGCCAGCACCGGGATCTGCTCCCTGATCACCCACCTCTCCTTCCCCAGCTCCTGGGGCCCTCCCCTTGTCCCCAAGGACACGGGTGCATGAGCGCTGCAGAAGCCAGCGGTTTATTACGTGTCCACGAGGGCACCGTGAAGCTTCTTGGCTGGTCCCACCACCCACAGCCACGGCGGAGGGAGAGGCACAGACAGCCCGATGAAGGGCAAGGCACGGTGCGAGGGTCCCTTCCATCCCTGCTGCCCCAAGGAGGGGACACCACGCAGGAGATAGCGCTGCTGCCCCCGAACTGCCAGGCACAGGGGTGCTCCTCTGGTGGCTTCTGACCCGATGAGGCTCCGACAGCTCCGGCCACCGCGCTGAAAGATGGCAGTGTGCAGACCGGGGAGGGCTCAAGGGCAGCCAGTTTGGCACAGATCGAAGTCCAGGCGCAAGGAGCCAGCTGGACCCAGCAGGAACTGGCAAGCAGAGGCCCGAGGATGCAGGCAGGAGCATCACGCTGCGGCTGCCCTCATCCTACGGCAGGCAGGAGGCCAAGGCCGGGCCACGAAAGAGGCAAAGAGACGTCCTCACCGCAGCACATCTCTGCCGTAAGGGAGCTGAGCCCGTTCCTCCCGCGGGCAGATGAGTGTCGGGCGCAGGCAGCGGGAGTCCCCGGTGAGGGCAAGGCGACAGGCCGAGGGCAGGACCGGCAGAGCAGGCAGGGGAGCGATGGGGATGGAGAGTTCGGGGCTGGCAGCCCCGGCAGGGCAGGGAGAGACCTCGGCTGCCGCGCAGGTGTCAGCGCTCGGCAGTGAGCAGGGGCTGTGGGGAGAGCATGAGTGAGACCAGTACCTGCATCCCCCTGCCCACCCCCGGGGATGGGCCAGCTGGGGCTGTGGTGTGAGGCACGTCCCCCAGCTCGGCTCCCCAAAGCCACCATGTCACCCAACGTGTCCCCACAGCAGAGCTGGTACCTGACAAGAGTCCGGGGAGTCGGCGTCAGGGCGCCTCCAGCTCGGCCTGGCCAGGGCACCCAGGACCAGCACCCCAAAGAGGAGGATGAGGAGCCCCAGCGTGTTGGCAAAGACAGCCTCGGCGGGCAGGCGCTTGTACTCTGTCGTCCCGTTCTTCCTTGGGAGAAAAGGGACCGAGAGCTTTCCTGGATGTGCCCAACCTTCCTCTAAGCCCACGCAACCCCGCGCCCACCCTGCAGCAGGGAGCTGTGCAGGTTAACCACACACCTAAGGGAGGAATCGCTCACTTCCCTTCGCCGCCCCGTGCTCGGTTTCACCCAATGCTACTTCTGACACCGAGAGGCAACAAACAGACCAATCCATCCCCCTCCTCCCAAACCTCCCTCCCTGCAAGTGCTCTCCCCACGCGCCCCGCGACGCTCACAGGCTGAAGAAGAGCTTCTCGTTGATGCCCGACACGCAGGAGGCCACGGACAGCATGAGGATGGTGGAGCCAAAAAAGACGTGGACGGGCTTGTAGAGGGCACGGAGCCAGGTAGGAGCCCAGGGCAACAAGAAGGCGCTGAAGCCGGCCAGCCACTGCAGGGAGGGAAGGTGAGAGGGGGACGGGGACGAGGGGCTGGGGTGCGGGAGGCTGGAGCAGACCCACCTGGGCAGGAGAAGAGCAGCACGGTGGCCAGTCCCAGCCAGCTGTGCAGCGAATACATGTTGGGCGTCCCGTGGTCGTTGTGGAAGCGAAAGACGGCGACCAGCCCCAC
>NW_009648971.1:35254-40061 GCF_000708025.1 Charadrius vociferus | reverse complement strand
CCAGGGCGCGGGGCAGCACCTTCCAGGGGAACTTGGGGCCTCTCCAAGCGGGGGGCAGGCGGTACACCAGGGCCGCTGTTGGGTGAGAGGGTCAGGCAAGAGCCGTGCCGCAACCGCGCCGCCCCGCACGCCCCACTCACCTGCGCCGTACAGCACCACCATGCCCGTCACCATCAGCACCGGGTGCCAGTTGAACATCTGAGCGCTGCCGTCCAAGGCGAAGCCACCGCGCCAGTGCTGGCACCAGGCGCTCACGAAGGCCACGCAAACGAAGCCCAGGCCGCCCAGGAAGGCGCAGAAGGGCAGGAAAGGCAGATCCAGCATCTCCGCGATGGGATGGCGGTGCCTGGGGAAGAACGAGGCGTCCGCTCAGCCTCCGCCGGGGCTTTCTACCCGCACCGGCTCTTGCCTGCATGCAGACACCCCCAGGGAGGAGCCAGGCTAAAAGGGGAACCAAGCACCCCGAGGAAGGGCCGCCCTGGCCCAGCTGCTCCCTGGCTAGGGAAGGATGCCAGGGCTGGAGCCGGCCAGCTGGGGACATGCAGGGTGAAACCGGTCCCTTCCGAGCCAGGTTGCTGGGCAGCACCCCACCTCACCGCTCAGGCGTGCTGCACCCCAGAACCGTGCCCAGGGGATAGTAGCAAGGAACCTCATAGGGGGTCCAGGTGTCTCCTGTAACCCTGCACCCTCCCACAGCCCCCTCAGCCCCCGCTAGATTGTCCCCAAGAACCCACCAATCTGATCCCCTCTCTCTCACGCATACTTACACTCTCTCCAATCCCCCCCAGCACCCCCAAACCTGCACCCCAGTTCCCCTTCCACCTCCCCACTGGCACCTGTACTTCCTTCTGAACCTTTCCCTCAGCACCTTGGACCCCTCCAGCTCCACCTGCAGCATAGGACCCACCCCAGCTGGGTGCGAGGAGGCATTCCCGTACCACCTTGACCCAGATCCTGGCAACCCCAGCACCCCTGCTCCCTCCTGCCTGCTCTGGGCAAGCCCTCACCCCACCTGCTCCACGAGAGTTGGGGGGACCCACAGGTAACAGCCCCACAATCCTGCCTGGGCCGAGCAGCGGGACCGGCAAGGCCCTGCCCTCCGTGCTGCCCTCAGCCCACGGGGCTCGAGCAGGTGACTGGCAGGAGCGCTGCTGCGCTTATTTGCCTGGTGATTTGCATCTGCCTCCAGAAATAGATATTTATGCCTCCTCCCGGGGCGGGGGACAGCCCTGTCCGCCCCGCATCGGCCGCCCCACGGGACTGTGAGGCAGGAGGTGGGTGGGACACGGCCCCGACGCCACGTGAGGATCAGGAGCTCAGCCGCCCACTCGCTCCAAGGCCTTGCGATACTCGTCACGGCGCTGAGCAGCCCCACAGCTCTCCCGGGCCTGGCCCCACAGCTCCTCCAAAGCTTGGGCCGCAAGGTTCCCCTGGGTCTGGGGATGTGGCGGCCTGGCCCCACAGCTCCCCTAGGTCTGAGGTCTGGCCCCACAGCTTCCCTGGGCCTTTTTTAGCTGCTGGTGAAGCACTATCGCGCCTAACTCCCTGTATGGCTGTAAGCCTATTAGACAATATTTATGATGGTATCTAGACCTCTAAAGATAAAGAGGTGTCAAGGGAGGCTATTACAGCATTCAAATGAGCTTCTCCTTTACCTTCTATGAGATTTAACATCTTACCTGGATAGATATTTTTTGCTAATCATCCAGACATCTTTAAGGCACTTAAAGACTCCAGAGTTCTGCAGGAAGGTCCTATTCAGGAGACTGGTTGACAGAGACACTTGGGAGGCAATCCTGAAGACAAAGTAGTCCAGGAAGGCTGGATGTTTTTCAAGAAGGAAGTCAGGTGCAGGAGCAGGCCGTCCCCATGTGCCAAAAAATGAGCTCTCAGGGAAACAGACTGGACTGGCCAAACAGAGAGCTATGGTTGCAACTAGAGAAAAAAAAGAGTTTATGGCCTTTGAACAAAAGGGCAGGCCACTCATGAGGACTACAAAGATGTTGTGAGGCGATGTAGGGAGAAAATTAGAAGGGCCAAAGCCCATCTAGAACATAATCTGGCTACTGCTGTAAAGGATAATTAAAAAAGTTTCTATAAGTACATTAGCAATAAAAGGAGGACTAAGGATAATCTCCATCCTTTATTAGAAGGGGACAGAAACATAGTGACAAAGCATAAGGAAAAGACTGATTTACTTAAAGCCTTCTTTGCCTCAGTCTTTAGTAGTAGGACCAATTGTTCCCTGAGTACTTAGCCCCCTGAGCTGGTAGACAGGGACAGGGAGCAGAGTGAAGCCCCCATAATCCAAGGGGAAATTGTGAGGGAACTGCTACACCACATCCAGCCCTGCGGCTCCCTTTCTGAGGAGGAAGGCCTGAGCGCAGCAGGACAGAGGGGATCCCCCATTCTCCTGGACCCCCCCCGCCCCTTGAGCACCACCTTACCTCCCTCTGTTTCACGTCCTGCCGTGCTGCTGTACCCAGGCGGTGCGGGCCCCGGGATGGCTGTCAGCGGTGGGAGAAGCAGGCAGGAGAGCTTGTGCCTCCTCGCTTGTCCCCACACAGCCCTGCTCCCTCACTGTGTCCTCATCTCCTCTCTGACCGGCTGCCCCAAGGCAGGGCGCGCGGTCCTGGGGTGGGGTGAAGGAGAGCAATACTGGGACATGGCATGCCCGAACCTGCCCTCGCAGCGTGGCCTGCTCAGCACTGCCCACTGGTTTGTCCAGCACGAGAGGTGTGAGTAACCTGCCTGGACGCTGCTCCCCGGGACTCTCACATCTCCCTCGTCCCACCATTTCTTCCCATCTGTTTCCTGAGACAAGGACAGCTGTAAGGGTGTGGGGGAGAGACTGAACCTGAGTATTCTGTGTGGTAAGAAGAGAAGGGAGACAGCTTATTCATGACAGCCCAGCCTCCACATTAGGGGCAGAGCACGGCTCTGCATCGGCATGCTAAAAACTGGCAGGAGCTGCTGTTGGTTTGATCTTCCTTTGGGTTTCCTGGCAGAGGGGGTTTGGGAGGTGCAGGGGGTTGCGTCCCACCCTGACAAACAAAACCTCCGTTCCGCCTCCAGGTCCCGGTTGAAGCGAGAAGCGACGCTGAGCCCCTCAGCTCCAGACCATGAGCTGGCTCCGCCACTGGGGATGCCGGGGCTGAGGGCTCCAACCCCTGGAGAAGGAAGATGCTTCAAACCAGCAACTACAGCCTGGTGCTGTTCCTGCAGTTCCTTCTGCTTTTCTACGATCTCTTTGTCAACTCTTTCTCGGAGCTGCTCCGCACAGCCCCTGCCGTCCAACTCGTCCTCTTCATGTGAGTGCCGGGCAGGCGTAGCAGGTAGCACGGTGGGGCAGGAGGGCTGGGGTCTCATCACGTCTCTCTCCTCCTGCAGCATCCAGGACATCGCTATTCTCTTCAACGTCATCATCATCTTCCTCATGTTCTTCAACACCTTCGTCTTCCAGGCCGGGCTGGTCAACCTCCTCTTCCATAAGTTCAAGGGGACCATCCTGCTGTCGGCGGCCTACCTGGCGCTCAGCATCTCCTTCCACGTCTGGGTTATGGTAGGCTGGGGTGGGCTTGGGGCTGTGGGGCCACTCCTGAGGGCAGACAGCATGGCCAGTGGTTCGCTTGCTTTGCTGGCCACAACCCCCTGCTCTCTTCAATCCCTCCCTCAAGAGAAGGTGGCCATGATCTATCACCACAGGGACAGTCTAGAGTTCATTCTCAGGGACAAATGTAGCTGTCTTTCATGGAGGTTTCCATTGCATAACTGTCCAAATACCATCTTTCCCTAAGGGCTGTGACATGATGGAAAATCCTCTTTCCTCAGGGGAAGCCCAGTGGATCCAGCTCTGCGCTGGCACAGAAGCCCGCGTTGGGGTAATCCCCTCTGAAGGCCATGACAGCAGCTCCTGGTTTACCTGGGATTAATCCCCAGCAAACACCAGTGCTCAAAGCCTGGGGGTGGCCCCCTCCCCGCTGGCACTGGAGGGGTACTGAGGGCTGTTGGGGGCTCTTTTCCCTGTCCAGGCTGCGTTTTCCCCTTCTCTCCCTCATCTAAACTCCTTCCTGTCGCCTGCCCCAGCCCCCAGAAGAGCAGTCCACACGCTTTGCTCAGCCCCTGGGCACCCTCCAGCCTCTGGGCAAGGGTCATTCTCCACCTCAGTGCCCCGGGATTGGGGGAAACGCTTTGAGGTGGGTGGGGGGCTGCTGTGTGCCAGGGTGCCCGAGCGGGCAGCCGTGCCGGTGCTGCCCACGCCATCCGGGCAGGGGATTGACGGGGATTTGTGAGGATCTGAAGTCCGAAGCTAGAATAGGTCCCGACTCATTGGCTAAATCCCCCTGAGCTGCTTAACCTTTGGGCTTGGGGGGCTGCCCCCCGAGCCGGCAGCGTCGCCCCTGGCCCGTGTACAGCCCCCAAACTAACGGATGGGTTCTCCCTGGCTCCTGTCTGTCTGTCTGTCTGCCTCAGAACCTGCGGTGGCGAGACTCCAGCCGCTTCGTGTGGACCGAAGGCCTGCAGACTCTTTTTGTTTTCCAGCGGCTGGGTAAGGGCTCACGGTCGCAGGCTCCCTGGTGGGGTCCTGCCTGTTTTTTGGGAGGTTGTGGGGGCCAAGGTGGGGTCCCACCCTCACCCCCGCTCCCTCCTGCAGCGGCCGTGCTCTACTGTTACTTCTACAAGAGGACGGCGGTGCACCTGGGGGACCCCCTCTTCTACCAGGACTCGCTCTGGCTGCGCAAGGAATTTGCCCAGTTCCGCGGTTGATGGCTCCCCTCGGCTTTTGGGCCACCCACCCTCTCCCATC
>NW_009648971.1:31595-34498 GCF_000708025.1 Charadrius vociferus | reverse complement strand
GGCGCCGCTGCAGGTCCTGTTGTTCCTCAACGGCTGGTACAGCGCTACCTACTTCCTCCTGGAGGCCTTTGTCTTCGTGTACAAGGGTGAGTCCCCTCCAACTCCGGGCCCCCCCACTCCCCGTGCACCCACCCCCAGGGCAGCAGCCCCCTGTCCCGGGGCCCGGCTGTGGGTGCAGGCCCTGAGGGCGGGGGGGGTGGCTGTGCCCGCAGTGCTGCTGCTGCCCTACCCCTTCACCAACCTGATGCTGGACTTTGTGCTGCTCTTCCTCTACCTCGGCACTGAGGCCACTCGCATCTTCTTCGGTAAATCCTGGGGACAGCGGTGGTGGGGGGTGGTGGCATCCCCGGGGGGTGACACCAAGCTCCAGAGCCCCCACAGGAATCGCTGGGGCAGAGCTGGGACTGTGGTTGTGCTGTTTACCATGTCCCCCCCTTCAGGGGAGCCCACAGGCCCTGCAGGGGACACCCCCCCTTAACCACATGCCCCCCCAGGGTCCAAGGGCAACCTGTGCCAGCGGAGGGTGCCGCTCTCCATCAGCCTGGCCCTGACCGTCCTGGCAGCCGTGATGGCGGCCTATTACCTGCTGCTGCAGACCTACGCCCTGCGCCTGGAAGCCATCCTCAACGCCATCCTCCTCCTCTTCTACGCCGTGGAGCTGCTGCTGGGCATCCTCGCGCTGGTCTCCTTCTCCAGGTACCGCTGTTCGTCCCTGCCCTGCAGAGAGCTGGGTAATGCCGGGGCGCCGCAGGAGCCGGCACGGTGAACTGCCAGGCGGCTTTTAGCACTGACATGTCCCCCTCTTTCCTTCTTCGCAGCGTGGATTCGTACTGAGGCCCCGTGCCCCGCCAAAGGACCAGGCACAGGTACACGAGGTGTCGGGGAGCCCCGGTGCCGGCTCCACCTCCCACGCCAGGCCCATACCGGTGCCCGCAGGCAACGCTGGGCAGGGGACAACGCCAAGCAGGGGACAACGCCAGGCAGGGGACATCTCCACACCCTGCCTGCCCTCTGCTTCGCCTGCAGCACGCGCAAGCGGACCTGCTGGGCAGCACCCAACCCGCTGCCACCACAGACACGGTCCCCATGGCTTGCGACACGCTGATCAGTTCGAGGTACGGAGAATTATTTTTTTTTTTCTACTGCCTTTTCAGAATAATTCACTATTTTCCAATAAATATTTATTTTTACCTGGTGCCTGGGCAGATGGTTTCCCCGCTGGGGAAGCGGGTTGGGCGTGAAGTGCTCAGGAGCTTCCAGCACTGCACTGCTGCCCCACAGCGCTGCCCCTGAGCCGGCTTGGGGGGCACAGGAGCCCCTCAGAAGTGTCGGAGGATGATGGGGGGCAGGGACAGCAGCCACAGAAGCACTAACAGTCCCTGAGCGCTGCTCTTCCCTCCCGCAGTGGCCCTAAAACACTCTCACCCGGCTCGTTACCAAAAAGCCCATTGTAGGGAGGAAAGGTGACAGAAGAGCCCGACAGTGCCGTATAAAAGATTGACAACGTCATCAAGTTTATTACACAATTTCCAACCTATCAGAAAGACAAACAAATCTAGTCACTGCGAGCAGGAGGGGGCAGCGCCTCGCTGGGTGGTTAATAGGGGTTTGCTCTGCACTTTTCCCCCACTATTTGGAAAGAAACTAAAAATTTGTGTCGTTAAGTAAAAAAAAAACCAAAAACAAAACCCCCCAAAAACCCCAAAACCAGAACTCTCCCACCGAGTGCTCCCCCCACCGACGCTCGCCTGCTAAGCTGGCACCTCACGGTACTTTACAAGATTGGTTGGGGGTTTTTTTTGTTGCTTTTTTTTTTTATGTTTGTTTGTTCACGGGATTTCACCCTAAAAAGACCTCCGGAGCTGGTTTTCTCCTGTCCAGCAACAGTTCAGAGGGCGATGCCGTGTGGCCGGCAGCCCTGAGGGCTGGCACATGCCTTGGAAGCCACCCTGTGTCTCCTCAGCTCACCCCGACCCTCCCTGGGCTCCCCCTCTCCCTGCCGGAGGGACCCGTGTGGGGTCCCGCAGCCCCAGAGAGGTGCAGGGTTTGGGGAGGGGGCTCCTGCCTGGCTGCCCGTTGCGCAGCCGGGTTGGGAAAGGGAGAGCCCCCAGCACCCGGGGGGGGACACGCAGTCCCCGCGGGCAGCCGGATGGGGTTTTTGGGGGGGGTCAGAGCCT
Organism: Charadrius vociferus; assembly: GCF_000708025.1. NCBI lineage: Eukaryota > Metazoa > Chordata > Aves > Charadriiformes > Charadriidae > Charadrius > Charadrius vociferus. The sequence continues at coordinate 32,321 of NW_009648971.1, read as the reverse complement.
GCCCCTGCCGCGCTCTGCCTCCTCCGCTTCCTCTAAAACAAGGAAAGCACTGCGGGAGAGGCCGGCACCGTGCAGGGCCCTGCCGGCGCTCAGAGCTGGTTTTGGGAGACGAACGCGGAGGTGGCGATGCCGCTGCGGCGGGGAACGCTGTGACAGAGAGAGGGGGTGACCCCCAGCCCAGCGCCAGCCCCCCCCTCTCCCCGGCACGCTGCCCCCAAGGCGAGGGGGGAGAGCGGAGCCACGGAGGGGATCGGCTGCGCTTCCCCTCTGTCGGAGGGGATAAAGCGGGAGCACGGCCCAGCATCCCACGGGACAGGGCGGCCCGCACTGGGACTGCCAGGGTGACGGGGACATAAGTGTCCCCAAACGAGGCGAGAGGATGGTATGTGGCAGAAAACCCCGCACCTCTTCCAACGAACCCAGGCGTGAGGTCGGGAGCCACGCGCCTCCAAGCCACCGCGCTGCACGGCACAGCATCCATTCCCCTCCGGCCACCCCCGGAGAGGAAAGGGCTCACAAACCTCCCTCCGTGGAAAAAAACAAAAAAAAGCACCATTTCTCTTTGGGTCCGAGTGTCCACGGAGCGGAGCAGGGTGACCCAGGCGTTCCCCGGCTCCCCGCCTCTCCCCGGGAAGCAGCAGTAGCAGTGGGTGCGGGCAAAGGTTCAGGCCCCAAGGCCAAGAGGTGTCGGTGGGAGTCCCGCTGGGGCACGGCACGCTTTCCTCG
>NW_009648971.1:30420-31547 GCF_000708025.1 Charadrius vociferus | reverse complement strand
AGCGGCCTCGGTCATGTAGTCCTGGTTGAGGTGAGGAGATACGAGTCCATTAAAAACCACTTACTGTCGAACTCCTGCGGGGAGAGACGGGAGGAGAGGTCAAGAGCAGCGCTAAGCACCCTTCCCACCACCTCAGCCCTCGCTCCTCGAGAGGGACCACCCAAGACTCCACGCACGGCAGCGCCCCGGCACCGGCTCACCTGTCTCAGTGGTGCCGGTCCCTCTCTCTGTCCCTGTCCCGATGTCGCTCATGCTCCCGGTTCCGCTCCTGGAAATAGTCCTCGTGCCGATCCTCGCTGTGGAGAAGGTCCCGGTGTCGCCGGCTGCTTTCGCGGGACCGGCTGGGAGAGCGCTCCCGAGATCGGTGTCTTTTCCTAGAGAAAAGAAGAAGAAAAAGCTTTTGGTCGCCTCCGGGGAGGATCTCGGTGGGGTGGGGACAGAAATGGTGAGCAAAGCTTCAAGATGGGCTGCAACGAAGCCACCCCCACGCGGCTCCAAGCTCCAGAACAGTCGGTACCTGGAGGAGCTGCTGCTGGCGCTCGTGCTGTAGGATTTGGCTTCGATGCCGTGCAGACAGTCTTTGAGGGACGAGAGGAGGACGCGGCAGCGCTCGTCATTGGCGACGCGGGACTGTTTGATGACGGCGATGGCCGTGAGGAGGGTCTCGATGGCGTCGCTGTAATCGCCTGGCGGAAGGGAACAGCGCTGAGGGATGCGGATCTGCCGCAGGACGGCGGGGGGCGGGGGACACACACGAGGGGCGCGGGGACACGGTCGTCGTTACCTGCGCTGGCACCGGACACTGCCTTGGAAATAGCGCTGCTGGAAATCGCCCGGTTCCTGTTCATGATCTCCTCAAACTCCACTTCGCTCACAGGGGGAGGTGGTGGGCCGAGCTCCCGGCTGCGTAGAAGGCACAGGTGGGGGGGTCAGCGGAGCTCCCCCCACCCCCCTAAAATTTGGTACCCCCACCCTCCCTTCTGCCCCATCTCACCTGCTGTGGTTGTAGGGGGCCATGGCCTTGCCGTAGGTGTCCGGTGGAGGACCCAGGGCCGCGTTGGGTGGGGGGAAGAAGGCAGGATTGAGGTGCAGGGCAGGGGGGACAGCCCCCGGGGGTGGCACGGCCA
>NW_009648971.1:22122-30313 GCF_000708025.1 Charadrius vociferus | reverse complement strand
AGGGCGGCGGGGGGGCGGTTGAAAAAAGGCAGGACGGAGGGGGGTTTCTCCAAGCGGGCGGGTGGCAAAGCATTCTCCGTCGGCGTGGCGCGGCCGTCCAACGAGTCCACGGAGTCCCGGGAGTGAGCCCTCGGTGGCACACCTACAAACAGCACAAGGAAGAGCCATGAGTCGCGGCCAGAGGGCCTTCAGGTCTCGGAGACCTCCTTCTCCTCCTCCTCTTCCTCCCCACCCATGGTGACCGGCGCAAGGACAGTCCTCTCCCGCAGCCCCGTGAGGTCCGGCCTCGGGAGAGCTCAAAGGTGCTCAGAGAAAGATCCAGCCAGCCAAACGTAGCCTCCGCTTCCACGTGCCTCGAAGAGGGTACCAGCGCTCCAGCAAGACCCCAGCTGCCCGCAACGCGCCCTGGAGACGCTCGTTCTCGGGCCAGCGGGGCTCTGCGGAAGCCGCCGAGCAAGCGGGTTATAGGGACAGAAGCGAAAAGCCACGAGAAATGGCGAGAGATCCCCAGCAGAGAGATCGCTGGGTCCCGAATCCCCAAAGACATTAAATGACCCAGAGAGCCTGCGATCCGCACACGGCTTCGGAAAGGCCTGAGCGAGGAGGAACACGAGGGGACAGAACCCAAGTGCCGACAGCAACGGAGCTACTGGAGGAAGGAAAACTCAGTGCCCGTCTGCCCCTGAAGAGAGGGACAGGAACCCTTGCTGTGTCCAAAGAGGCGTCAAGGATGAGACAGGAGAGATAAAACGGACGGCGCTGCCTCTGCCTGAGCCCCTTGGGGGAGCCACGGCTCCCCACCGGGCCTCACCGCTCTGACGGCCCTCAAGCAGAGCACCGTTCAGGCGCCGGCGCTGCCGAGCCGGCAGCCAAAACGCGAGGGCAGGTCGGCACGCCGCCTAACCGCCCGGTGCTGCCAAGCAGCGGATCACCGCGGGCACTGGAGCTGAAGGGAGGGCGCGAAGGTCACAGCTACCCCACTGCAACTCGGCCAGGGCGCTTAGAAAGAGAAGGGCTTTCCTTGCGTGAAACGAGCCACGGGATCTACAATGACCGCAGCTGGCCAAGACCTCCTCGTACACGCTCCTGCCAAAACAGTCCCTGCGGCTCCGCAGAGCTCCCCCCGGCACGGGGCTGGGGCGTCACATCGCTGCGGAGTGAGGCGAGGACCACCTATTGCCATTGTAGAAAGCCCACGGGCCAGGCCCCAGCTGGAATACTGCGTCCAGTGTTGGGCACCTTACCTCCGCAGGGATGGACAAATTCTGGAGGAGATCCAGAGAAGAGCTACTAATAGATATGGAGGGTCTTAGCTATGTTGATAGCCTGAAGAGCTTAAGCCCATTCAGTTTGGAGAGGAGGAGGAGGAGGCTACGAGGGATCTTCGCAGTGTGTGAGCACCTAAAAGGGGATCATAAAGACTCGGGTCAGGATCTAATCAGACTCAGCAGCAACAGGAAAAAAACCCCAGAGACTCCTGGCAGCGTTCCCCCCCACCCCGAGGTCTCGGGGGGGTTCGGCCTGACAGCTTTGCTGGGGATCTGCGGGGCCTGCGGGAGCTGCTGCGGAGCACGGAGACCCCCCCCCGACCCGCCGACGTGCCTTCGCCTCAACTCACGTTTGCGAGCCTGCGCCTCGAACTGTGACAGGTTCTGCCGGGTTGCCAGCCTCACCTCCACCTTGTCCCCGTTGAGGATTTTGCCGGGCAGGAGCTCCAGGAGTTTGTGGACTGAGTTCTCAGAGGCGACAACCACCTCTGCGTACCTGTGGGGAAAGCCCCGGCGGTCAGCCAGCCCCAAAACCGTTCACCCCCTGGGAAGGGGTAGGGACTCCCCGTCAGACCCCACGGGGCTCCATCCGTCCTCGTTGGCGGAGACCACCCAGCGCCACCGCCTCCCGCCGCCTTCCCCGGCAGCTGAACCCTCATGCGCCCTCCTCTCTTTCCCATGCTGTTCGGGAGTCTCCGCTTTACCGTCCCAGCTCCAGGTGGGCTGTGCATCACCTGTGCCAGCCAGGAAAAACACCGGCTGCCCCCTAACTCCCCCCAAACACAAAGGACGTGGCCACAAGGGCCTAACTCCCCCGTGTCCCCCTCAGCTCTCACCCTTTCGACTGGCCATTGGCTCGGTTCTCTGCGAATTTCAGCTCCACTACGTCGTAGACACCGACCGAGCGGATGGTCTGGATCAGCTGTTGGTCAGTTGTCCACTGAAGGGAAGAGGGGAGAGGCCGATGTCAGCTCGCGCAGCCCTTCGCAGGGCCCCAGTGCCCCCCCCAGCTAACCCAGCCTCGGCGTTCGGGGGGGCTGGGGCAGCGCACTTGAGTACAGACACCCTCAGAGCCCCTACAGAGAATTTAAAATCAGCCTCGAGTCTGAAACAGGCCCTGGGCATGGCTACCAGGACAAGACAGAGCCTTCCCAGGACTGTCCCTGTATCTGTCGACAGGATGAGACTTGCCCGCGCAGCCCCCAAGAAGGCAGAGCCCCGTGGAGGCAGCAGCCGGTGCAACGGAGGCACTACAGCCGCCCCAGACTGGATCTGAAGCCCCTCAAGGCCACGAATCCCTTTTCCCCGAGAATCACGAGGTCAAACCCAGCTCACGACCCAGCTCGGGACGCTAGGTCAGCATGGACTGAGGGGAAACAGCCCCCCGAAAGAGCCCTGCAGCCCCTCGGGGGTTTCTCTGGAGGACCACCATCTGCATCCGCACCAAAGGAGCCCCAAAACTGCCCACGCCGGTGGTCTGGAGACCCCCTGGACAGGCAAACACCGCCAGAGAGCGATGCCACTCACCCAGGAGAAGCTGCCCACGTAGACGGCAGCTCTCTTGTTGCGCAGCCCGCTGTACGTGTACAGGATGGCGGGAGATTTGCTGTTGGGCTTGGGGGACGGCTCCTGGCGGATCTCCGGGGGCGGCTCCGAGCTGCTGGTGCGGCTTTCGGCGGGCTGCGAGCTGGCTGCTAACACGTCGTCGTACAGATCCATCTGATCAGCATTACTGAATTCAGAGTCCTGTGAGGGGAGAGACCGTGAGCACCTCTGCAAAGGGGAGACCCCCAGGGCGAAACCGCAGCTCAGAAGGAAGACCTGTGGGCTGCTAAGAGCCTAAACGGGGCTCTGGAGGACAGCCCAGTTCTGCTGGAGTCCTCCAACACCCCCCAGCGCTGATTGTCCGGCAGAAGCCAACCACCGACTACCACAGGAGATGCTTAGAAGTCATCTCGCGCTGCTGCTCTGCTGCAGGTGCCCTCGACGCTGGAGGTTAGGAAGCCGCCTTCACGGTTTGCAAACCGGTCATCCCAATTCACCAAGCGCCGGCGTGCACCAGCTCTTCTGAGCCAACGCAAGCCTTGAACCCAAAGGTTTAGCACCCAAACCACTTGTCTCAGGTGCGTTCGCAGCTCGGAGAAGGTGGTGAATCACTGCCGTGAACGAAGCCACAGCAAACGGGTCCGGTGCCTGTTACCTCTCACAAGCCAGCTCCTCTGGCCCGGAGCCCCGTCCCCTCACCCTCAGTGGCACGCTGCTGTCTTTTTCACGGTGCGTCCCTCGTTCAGGACTTCGTTTTTTGCAATGACAACTCCCCGCGCTTCTCCCCCGGCCCAGCAGACCCCTCTCAGCACCGCGCTGCTCTTCCCCACTACCTTGCAAAAACGCACCGTGGCCCAGGCTTACGATCACGCCTCGCTGGTGGAATCCACCACAGCGTCTGCTCTTCCTCCCGGGCAACGTGGAAATCCCTCTTGCACGTCTCCAGTCCGGCCGCCCAGCTCTCCAACTGGCCAAGTATTAACGCAAGCCCCACAGCAATGAGATTAACATCTCCTTTCCCCAGCAACGAGGATTACCGGTGCCCCGAAGACAGCGCCATGGGCTCTGCTTTGCCATGCCTGACGTAACCCTGGAGCATTTTTTACACGTAAGGAGGTGGCGAAGGGAGGAATACTCCACGAAGCAGAGCCATGACACTTTACCCCACTGATGATTGATGCTGGCTTGATCTTCAACCCCCCAGACTTCATCTACAAGACTTCCGCTTTTCCGTCCGCTGCTCCGCTGAGCTCCAGCACACGCCCCAGGCGAGCAGAGGACTGCCTCACTAGGACGTGAGCAACGGGGGCAAGACGCAACCTGCTGCTCCGAGAGGCTACCAGGAAAAAGCTCACCTTTTGTAAGCGCACCGGGCCAAGAGTTCAGTGGTGGAAAACCAAACGGCCTCAATGGATGAACCTCTCGCTCCTTGGCTGGTACACGCTTCGCAAGTCCAGCCTGGGGGTCGCGCACCCATCCTCGAACCCCGCTCGCCTCAGCTACGCCACCGCAAGCTCGCTCGTTTTTGGGCCAGCAGAGCCCTCTTCAGGGTAGGAGCTACACACACCCGTCGGCACACACAGATGCGCGCACGCCGTCTCCCCTCCCCTCGGCAGCGCAGCCTTTCACGGCACGAACCAGCCGGCGAGGAAGCTTCTGAGCTGCGAACTCAAGTGTCCTAGATCTGCCTTCCAATTCCCACTCTGTTCTGGGCTATATTTAATTTGGAGTGTACAGCGAGTGCTGTGTTTACTACGGATCTTCAGACTAATTGCTCACCCGGATTCAGCGCGCGCTGAGCATCGTTTCACGCTACAAATTACTACGTTAGTATTTGTCCCACGGGAAAAAACGCACAGGTCCCGTGCCGCACAAAAACCGGAGGCTCTGCTCCCAAATTTTTAATTTCCAGCACTTCAGAGGCAGTTTGGACAACAGCTTCTGCTAGAGAGAGCGTGAGGTGGTTAAATCCCCTATGCTGTGACCATCAGGGAAATACACACGTACAACGTGGCCCTTTGTGAGCTCAGGGGAGAGACAGGGAAAGGTGCTCAAGCACACGGCTTTTAAAGGGTCACGGAAATATAAAAATCAAACCATTTTCCCCCCAGACCCTCTTCTTGACAGCAACATCCATTTCTAAGGCAAGTTGTAACTTTTGCATCTGGCTATTTCAGCTGCAGGGCTGATAAAAAAGTTACAAGAATTTCAACAGGGAGAAGTATTTTTGTACTCATTCTCAAAACAGTTTGTTTAATCCGCCTCCCACACTCCTGCCCCCACCAAGCGCCTCTGGACACGGCCCAAAGCTGGAAGATTTCTGCCGGAAAGTTTCAGAAAGTCAAGAATGAAAATAGGGGGGTGTTAGAGGAGAAACAGCTCGGAAACCCTCAGTTGTGCTACTTAGGGGATGCTTCAGCTTGGGAGTTTTTAGAGATCTTCTGGGACCCTCTGAGATCCTCTGGAATCTCTAAAAACGTTCTCCTTTAAAAACAAACAGCCTGATGGGAAGATGGTGGAGAAGTCCTCACTGCCCAAGCGCTCACAGTCCACGCTGCCGGCCTCTGCCCTTGCCGTCACGCTGAATTTGCAGACCATCGCTCGAAACCCACGGTAGCAAGAAGCTTCTTGCATCACGCGCCGCCCCGCCAGCGAACACCTTCACTGCCATTCAAACCCCGACACAGCAAATGCGCTCCGAACCCGGGCGCGACGCCTTGTGAGGTGCACGGGGATGAAGCCAGGCACCATCGGCGGTAATTACCACGGGCGCTGTGGAATTTGGAACCACGCTGGCATCCCTGGTGTGCCACAGGGACCACGGGGCAGCCAGGACAACTTCCCATCACGCTTTGATCCCACACGCGGCATCGTGCACAGATTAACTCTGGGCTTCTCCCTGCCGCCGCACAGCCCGAGGCGAGCGAGATGCTGGAGTCGGCAGCCTTGATAATCACTTCCAGCTTTAAGAAGCCGCTATCTACTTGGCCGTGTCAACGATTTTGTGTGTCCTGTCCCCCCCAAACCCTCAGTTAAATCATTCCACGCCGGTTCCCGCTGTGCAGCCAGGCTTGCTCCGTCTTCCTTCCAACGCTGTTCAACTTCTTTTCTCCCAAAGATCCCCGAGACTCGACCGAGACCAGACCCGACCCATCAGAGACCCTCTCTGCTCCCCAGCAGATACTCCCGCATCAACTCAAGCCACTGCTTTTGTCACCTTTCCTGCTCCAGGCCTCCCGGGGGCAGAATCTTCGCGGGAAAGCTTACCCGCAGGCACAGGCAGGACAAGCAGCACCGGCTCCTCTCTGCAGAGCACCCCTGAAGCGGCAGCAGAGTTCTCCTGTTAAGTCCTCCCGCGGTTCATCGGTTGTCCTCTGAGACGTTACAGACTTCCCAACTCACACCCGCCAACGTCCCAGCTCTCCTTCTCCAGACAGTAGATACCACGTCCACTTTCACTGCTTCCCTTTGGCGTTCAGAGTAATTGCCACAAATGAAGTTTCCTGGTTATTCTGTGCACTTCTAAACACCGGCTCAGCGACCTCCACGCATTTTCTTACTCCGCACCCTTATTCCCGCAGCTATCCAGCTCTCCCTTCCGCTCCCAAGTCCAGGTACACCTATTTCCTCAACTCTGTTAAAAGCCAATTGCATGAAAACATGCACATTGAGGTGATTCCTAAGCCAGAGCAGTTCCGTTCGGTCCCAGCACAGTACTAGATTCTTTAATACATGGGGAATTGGGTTTATTCCGGGAATTTTTCAGGAAGGATGCAGGAAGCGGTATTTCACAGTCAGAGGGTGGCCGGGCAGGATTGCCCGGCTGCTACAGGCAGCACAGACGTTTGCTTTTGCAGCTTACCTTTTTAGTGAGATTCTCGTTATTTTGGCAACGTTAGAGCCAGTTTGGACCCTGCCCTTCTCCGAGGCAACTGCTCTCAGCGGAGAACTCCTCCTTCTTCCCAGCCGACTGGAAAGCACCTCGAAGTCCCCTCAGCTCTGAGGCAGATAATACAATTTCCGCCGTTTCGCTTTTCCCTAAAGGTCTAAACCACAGTATATTCTCCCCTGATAACCTCCCACCTCCTCAGAACAAAGGGTTTATAGCCCTCAGCTCCTCTTCAGCCCTCTGGGAGCCCACGGCGATTCCTTCCTCCGTGGGTTTTGTTTCCAGTTCACGCGGCTTGCTCTCTGGTGCGGACCAACTTTCCTCCACGGGCTTTCCACAGCAGTTTGTAATAGTCGAACATCTGCATTCACACTCGCTCTCACATATCCCCGAACTTTCCAAAATCTGCTGCTCTAACAGCTACGCTCCCTCCCTCTTCTCTGTCATTTTTTCCTGCGTGTCCCAGACAGCCCCAGGATGGGAGAGGGGGCACACGGGCATCTCTCCCACCGCAGTGAGTCTCTGCCACAGCTTCCCAGCCTCAGCGGTCCCGCAGGTTCGGTGCTCTGGGTCCCCTCGCTGTGCAGTTCCCTGGCAGTGCCTCTTCCAGTCTGAATTTCTCATTTCTCCAACCAGGTTGCAATTATCCCCTTCAATCCCCGCTCGTCACTGCCCTGGCAAATGTTCTGGTCCAAACCCTGCCACCTCCTCCTCCCAAATATTTTGTGATGTGTTGAACCTCCAGTGAAACCCACAGACAGACCTTTTATTCCCAATTCACGATGGCAGCCACCAGGATTTAGGAAGGGTCCCGACCCTCGGTTCCCCACAGGGATTCTCCAGCGCTGTACCACCTTTTCCCAGGCACACTGGTTGCACCCTCTGCCTCTGCTCACTGCATACGCACCAGCTGGTGTGTACCTCCATGCTAACGAGTTGGCCGATGCCAGTAACGATGTTCTACCCCAAGAGAGGGGGATCTGCTCCCCCAGCCCCACACCCGGCCGCGCCGCTCACCTGGTTGAACTCCTCGTCGGCGTATATATCGATCAGATCCACTCCCTCGGACATATTTCCAGAGACGGGAGCAGGAACCCGGACTGGGACCGGGGCGGCGAAGCAGGAAGACGGAAGGTGCACTGCAGCGGGGCAAGAGGAGGGGGGAGAAGGGGGTCAGCGAGACACCGGGGACTCACTCTGCAGGTCCCCCCTGTCCTCTTTGCCCCCCTCTCCATCTCTCTAGAGGACTGTGGCCCCCGCTTCCCTGCGGCCACCCCCCCAGGAGGGCCCACAGCCTCAGCCCAACCCCACCCGGGGGCCACAGCACCCCTCGACCTCTGCCTGGGACACCTCTCCCCGGGGGCAATCCCACCCCGACCCCCACCTCGCTGAGGGCCACCCCCAGGGGCAACGTGGCCCCGTTCCCCCCAGATCTGACCCATCTCTAGGGGCAACAAACTCCCCTCAGGGGGCGACCCCAACCTGTCCC
>NW_009648971.1:20448-21056 GCF_000708025.1 Charadrius vociferus | reverse complement strand
GGTGGGGGGTGGCACAGAGGTGCCACATGGCCCTCAGGGTCTGGGGGGAGGCCATGTGTGTGCTGGGGGTCTCCCCGTCCCCACTGTGCTGGGACAGCCAGGTCGGACATCCCCCTATGCTGTCCGTGTCCCTTTCACAGCTCTGCTCCCTGCCTGGGCGGGCTCTGTGCCGGCGCGTTTTGAGGCCGGTGTGCCTGCAGCGTTCCCCGACGGATTCGGGGAAGGACGTGCTGGAGATCCCCTTGCCCCCCTGGCAGGAGCGTCCCGACGAGCCGCTGGAGACCAAGAGAGCCCGGCTGCTGTACGAGAGCCGGAAGAGGGGGATGCTGGAGAACTGCATCCTGCTCAGGTGAGGTGCAGGGTGCTTGTCCTCCCTCCCGGCTTCTGGGCTACCCTCTGCCGCTTGTCCACTTCCCCGCTGTCTGTCCTTCCCCGCAGCACCCTAAGAATTCGTTCTCTGCGGACAGGGGCGGGCAGGGATGGCGTGTGCTTCACAGGAGGGATAACATGAGCCCTGGAGAGCTAAGGGAGAAAAGCCAGTGAGCGTAGCTGCTGCGTAGTTCAGCTCATTAAAGATGTCCCAGGTTTTTAATTAACAGAGAAGAGTC
>NW_009648971.1:18210-20418 GCF_000708025.1 Charadrius vociferus | reverse complement strand
GGGGTAGTGCACAACCGTAATCCAAAACTTAAGGAGATGTGGTGTTGCTTAGAGGTTAGAAGGGTGCACCGTTGGATAAATCACTGCAAGAGCTTTGCTTGCTTGAGTCCAGGATGCAACAATCAGTGCTGCTCCTGGGCAGGACAGGGCAGAGCCAGAGGCAGCCAGAGGCATACGAGAGCTCTGGAAAGCTCCAAGGGGATGGCTGAGCCAAAATCCTTTGGGAAGGATGCATGTAATTTCTGGGATGTATGAACGAGGCAGGGCCAGTCGGGTTTCGGGACTGAAGTAGTGGTTAACGGAGAGCAGAGGCTGAGGGCAGGTCACTTTGGACACAGCTGCTCCATGTCTTCTGGCACTGCGTACAGCGCTGGCCACCAGCCGCGGTTGGGAGCAGTGTGCCGGCCTGGCTCTTCCTCCGGTCACCCGCCCTCATCCTCCTCCATCCTCTCCCCAGCCTCTTTGCGAAGGAGAACCTGAACCACATGAGCGAGCAGCAGCTGAACCTCTACGACCGGCTCATCAACGAGCCCAGCAACGACTGGGACATTTACTACTGGGCCACAGGTACGGTGCAGCTCCCCGTTGCCCTGTTTGCTCTGATGCCAGAGCACCAGCGCCGCTCCGGGCCGCGGGAGCTGGGCTTGGTGGAGTGACTGTGGTACTGGGTGCTTCAGGACAGGACGGAGCCGTTCTCTTGCTGCCTCTTTCTGTTTTTACCGCAGAAGCGAAGCCCACGCCAGCCGAATTTGAGAACGACGTGATGGCCATGCTGAGGGAGTTTGCCAAGAATAAGAAGAGGGAGCAGAGACTGCGGCAGCCGGACCTGGAGTACCTCTTTGAGCCATCCCACTGATGGGGGGAGGCCGCCTTCTCCCTCCCCATCCCCTGGAGCAGAGGAGGGACACGGGGCCCTGTGGAAACACCGCTGCTGTCCTCGCTGTGGCTCTCCTCCGCCAGCAGCTCCCTCGGACTCTCAGGGCACAATGAATAAAGCCGTGGCTGCTAACCCCGCTGCCATCCTCCTGCTGCGTTGTGGGCGCTCTTCGGCGGCGTTGGGAGCGGGTGCTCGGGGGAGGCAGCAGCAATGGGAGCTCGCTCTGGCCTGTGCCACCTCACCGCTGTCTCCGTCTCCCAGCTATCCCTTCGAAATCCTTCTTCTGGGGACCTGGGGGAGGTGACCCCACACCCAGGGGGCTGCGGTCCCTTCCACAGGAGGTTGGAGTGGGGCATCCCGCTCCCTTGGTGTCCTCTGTGGGTTGTCCAAGCCGGGCCAGCGGTCCCCAGGCAGCGGTGACAGTCCCTCTGCGACCGAGGTCCCCATGTGTCACGGCACTGTTTACCAGGAGATGGTGTCACCATCCAAACATCCACATTCCACAGCCACCCTTGCCTCCAGGCAGGAAGGGAGCTGCTCTGGGACAGCCCTACCATGGCGTCTGCCTGTCCGTTTGTCCATCCCCCCCCCTCTCCTCGCTGTCACCCAGGCCAGCCACGTTTCCGTCCCTGCCTCGGCCGCCACACCGACACCGGTTACGTGTCCAACAACCGCTCGGCCGTCTCCTGCCTGCTCCACCCGTGCAGCGCAGCAGGGGGGTAGGTACCCCTGCCGTGGAGGGGGGACAGCGGGGCAAGTTTTGGGCCAGCTCCATCACAGCCACGCTGGCCTCCCACCACAGCCACTGCCAAGACACCGCCACGTCCACCACCACCGAGCACTTCAAGCCCTTCTGGCTCCCCGACGGCCGGAGCCTCCTGCCCCGGCACGTCCACCAGCCGGGGAGCGGGTACCTCCAAGAGTCGTCCCTTTCCTGTGTCTGCACCGCGGTGGTGAGTCCCCAGCAGACATGGCACCTCCAGGGCCCCCCCAAAACATCCAGAGAACACAGGACAGAGAGCCACCGCACCGCTCCTGCCCAGCCAGGTACGGTTTTGGGGGTGTCAAAGCTCCTGCAGCCAGTGCTGTCCCCAGGAGGGGTTGGGGGTGTCGGTGGTCCTGGGGCCAGCGCCGTCCCCAGGCGGGTTTGGGGGTGTCAGTGGTCCCAGGACCAGTGCCATCCCCAGGCAGGTTTGGGGGTGTCGGTGGTTCTGGGGCCAGCGCCGTCCCCAGGCGGGTTTGGGGGTGTCAGTGGTCCCAGGGCCAGTGCCGTCCCCAGGCGGGTTTGGGGGTGTCGGTGGTCCCAGGGCCCGGGCCATCCCCAGGCGGGG
>NW_009648971.1:17023-17362 GCF_000708025.1 Charadrius vociferus | reverse complement strand
GGCGGGCACCCCGAGTGACCCAGGTCATCGCTGGCAGGAAGGTGGGTGCTGGCGTGGCCCCATCCCCCTCCCCGTCCTGGCAGGACCACGCACCCAACCCACCTCCATCCCCCCAGGAGCCGTCGGGGTTCACCACTAACCACGGCCAGTACGTGCCACCCCTGTCCCCTCCAGCGCCAGGTGAGTTTGGGGTGACCCCAGAGGGGGGATTCTCACCTCCCCGGGATGGGGGGGTTCCAGTCTCACCACCACGTCCCTCCGGGATTTTCCAGCCCAATGTTGGAGGGGTCCAACCCGGACGGCGAGACCCGTGGGGGGCATCCAGCCCCCCAGCGGCTT
>NW_009648971.1:15479-15817 GCF_000708025.1 Charadrius vociferus | reverse complement strand
CCCCCCCCCCGCCTGCGGGCCCTGCGCTGCCTGTGGCTGGAGGGCAATTTCCTCGCCCGCTTCCCCGGCGCCCTCCTGCGCCTGCCCGACCTCCGCAGCCTCCAGCTGGGTGACAACCGCCTGACCCGCCTGCCCGCCGGGTTGCCCCGCATGGCCGGCCTGCGTGGCCTTTGGCTCTACGGCAACCGTTTCGAGGAGTTTCCCCCCGCCTTGCTGCGCATGGTCCACCTCCGCGTCCTCGACCTGGACCGCAACCGCATCGCCCGCTTCCCCGACCTCACCTGCCTCTCCGCCCTGCGCCTCCTCTCCTACGACCACAACCCAGTCCGGCAGACGCC
>NW_009648971.1:14156-15404 GCF_000708025.1 Charadrius vociferus | reverse complement strand
GATGGTTCCCCGCTGCTGGAGAATGGGGAGGGTGGCTTTGCAGCCCTGCCGGGCTCCCCGGGGGAAACATGAGCCACCGCGCTGCAGCCGGACACCTACAGGGATGCACCGTGGAGGGATGCAGAGCCTCCACCGGGCTCCCAAGGATCACCGTCTTCCAGGTAGGGCTGGGGAAGAAGGAAGCTCACAGCCCCCACGCAAAGGAAAACAGACGGTCTGAGGACCAGCATCTCCCCGTTGGGACAGAAAAGAGCTGCTGCCTGGATCCACAGGGCTCGTGGATCACCGTCGGGATCCACAAACCCACCTTAGAGTATCCCACCTAACCGCAGGGTGCCTTGAATGGGGGAAACCGCCCTCTGCCATGACGGGTGACCCCGCAGACCCCGCTTGCCTGCTGGGCAGGCAGTGCAGCGCTGCGGAGAGTCGGGTCTCCCCACCATGCCCGTCCTCGAGCACGGGGACCTTCCAACCACGTGCTGCAGCTGCCCCGCGACCTCCACAGGTGTCCTTTGCTCCCGGCTCCGTGGGGTTCGCATCCATCCCATGCGGACCCCATCACCCTGAAGAGCAGCAGGGTTTGAGAGCAAAGGCAGAGAGCCTTTCTCGCCCCCGAGACCCCCCCAGTCTGATGCTGGAATTGGACTGGGGGATGGGGAGAGAGGTCTCCTATCAGGGTTCTCCCGGTCCTCAGATTTGGGGAGCCGATGGAAACTCCGCCTGGGCACAAGCGTTGCCTCTCTCAAGCCTGGAAAGGGTTTTGCCTCTGTATGGGAAGAGGAGCCTCAGCTCTGGCTCTGTCTGCCCCAAAACGGGTACCGAAGCCTCAGCTGCCGCCTTGTCCCTCCTCTTCCTCTCCCCGAGCGCTGTTTGTACCAAACTCAAGCAATAAAAAGCACAAACCGGAGGAAGAGAACGGTGATGGGGTCTGTTCTCCAGGGGGGGCTGCGAAAGGGAAGAGCCTATTCGGGAGCCACTTAAAACACAGCGACACATCCTGGTGCCAGACCACCACCTCCTCTTATTTTTGACGTTCGAGGGAGTCCTGTTTTTCCTCCGCCTGTCCCCAAACCGTGTTCCCGCTCTCCACCGAGCCATCCCGGTACTGCGGGGAGCTCGGCCGCCCCGGCACCGAATGAATGCTCCTTCCGAGGGCTGGGGCTCGCCGGAGGTTTCAGACCGCTCATCCGTTTTTAATTGCGAGGGGTTTGGGTTTGGTGGCGGGGAGGCAGCCAGCGTTCCTGCCAC
>NW_009648971.1:12052-12927 GCF_000708025.1 Charadrius vociferus | reverse complement strand
CGGGCGGCCATGCCGTTGCCGGCTTGTGGCTGCCAAAATCTCCAAGTTTGGCTCAGTTGGACATAAACCAGAGCCTGAGCGGATGCGACCTGACCTCCGCCGCGATGCCGGGAGCCGGCCAGGGGACAGTTTTGTCCCCTTCTCTTCTCCGCTGTCACCTCCAACACCTCATCTCAGCCCCCGGGAGGCAGATCCGGAGGGATGCTATCCCGGGCACGGAGGACACGGCTCTCCTGCCATCCCCGCGTTTGGAGTTTCTTTTATTTATTCAAGAGCGGCGTTCAGTGAATTATTTAACACAGCCAACCGAGCTTTTGCGGTGCCAGCCAACACCCCGGGCTGCCAGGCAGCCACGTGTCCCCTGCGTCACCAACAGGCATCTTGCCCAGGATGTGGGTCCCCCACCTCTGCCCCCCCCTCCCCTCCCCTGAGCCGTATTCCGGTCCCTCCCCAGCATGTCACCCCCAAACCCGGTGGGGACGGACACTCACCCTCCTGGCGCGGTCGGTGCCCACGGGGACCCACTGGTGTCACCCGGCTCAGCGCAGGATGGGGCTCTCAGCGTTGTCCCCAAGGGCTGGGGGGGGACACCCATGTCCCCATTCCCCCCAAGAAGGCTCCTGTGAGCCACCTCCCAGCACAACCACCACTTGGAACCACCTCAACTGGAGGAAGAGCTTCTTTCTAGGGCTGCTCTTAATAAACCCGTATAATTGCCCTCGTTAAGTGCCCTCGTTAAGGCCCGACCCCGCACCCTTGCAGGTTGGCCAGGTGGCTTTCCTCGTCCCCTCCTTTTGCAGGGACGCTTCAGAGTGTTTCTCCCCCCGCACTCGATGCGCCCCCTTCGCCGGGGGGTCCTCGAGTGTGGCATGTCC
>NW_009648971.1:9926-11098 GCF_000708025.1 Charadrius vociferus | reverse complement strand
AAACAACTTTTTTACTTGTTTGCATTTATGAAACTACATCTATCAGCTCTATCAGCAGGCTAAGTAAGGCAATTAGCCTATACCACCCTCTTCATTAGGGCCAGATCCAAAATCCATTAGTGACTGTGAAGAGCCTCCTATTGACTTTGTGAGGCTGTGGATCAGTTTATGAGTGTGTGCCTAAAGCAAGATGAACATGCCATCTGTTGTTTTCTCTGATGGTCTGATTTCTATTCTCTATCCATTCCTTTAGAATTTTTTGTGGGTGTCTTTTCTTTTTTTCACTTTTTGGCATTTTCTTTTTTACCATCTACAATAGCACTCACAGTAATTCTTCACTACCTCTGTAAATTAAAAAGGTACAGGATGTTTCCCTTTCTCTAGTTTCATTTCAGGTAATATTTTCAGGTTACAGCTCGCTTGCTTTTTGTTTGTTAAATAGCCACATACTACTGTATGAGATCAAGCAAACGGCAACACACTCTTCTCTCCTACAAATATGAAAGGACACTGGTTTTGGTTGTTATAAAAACAGCAACAAAAAGTAATTGGCTAAATTTGGTCAGTTTGCAGGTTTAACAGAAGTGCTATTTAATTCTATTCTAAGCAATACTGCTGTTTCGGTAGGCTTTTTTGCAAGGAAATTTTATTGCTGAGAGCTTTACTATTTAACTGATACATTACCAAGATAACAGGAATGAAAGAGAAAATAAATAAAAAAAGAAGAAAGGGAAGGAAATTTTGCCCGTGGGGTGATGGAGGTGGTGGTGGTGGGGGGGGGGGACACCCGGTTTGGCACAGTCCCGCCGGTACCCGGCCTTGGGGTGCCCTCACCCTGCCACCCCCCTCAGCTCCCACCCCTTCCCCAGGTGTGTAAATCTCTTCTTTTATGTTAAAAAAAGAGAGAATATGACAAAAATACAAATGTCCCTAAAAGCATTATTATTACTGTAGTAGCAGTATTATGACTTCTCTCCAGATTGTCCAAAATTGGCTAAAGAGGGACTCCCGGGGGCTGCCAAACCCTTCCCGGCTGAAGCCACCGGAGAGCCCCGCTGCCACCGGTGTCCTCAGGTGGTTTGTCCCCGCATGGCCCCAGGGTGGCAGGGATGTCCCCTTTGGCAGGAGAAGGAAGGAGAAGCTGGCCACCCTGGGGACTTTTGGGGGAGAGG
>NW_009648971.1:7744-8014 GCF_000708025.1 Charadrius vociferus | reverse complement strand
CCCCCAACCTCTCCTCTCCCCGCTCTCCCGGCGCGTGCCGGCGGCGGCGGTGGTCACCGGCCCCCGGGTTCCGCACGGTGCCGGGCTATTTTTATCCATCGATTTTCCATACGGTGACGCGGAAAAACGCCTGTGCCAACCTTCCCCGGGGCAGCCCGTGCCGGCGCTCCGGTTAAGCGGCACCGCGGTGGTGCCGGAGCGGGGCTCGTTGCTAATTATGCAATCAAAAGTGATTAACCCGCTTTGCTGGCTACCCTGGGGGGGGCCGGG
>NW_009648971.1:7287-7635 GCF_000708025.1 Charadrius vociferus | reverse complement strand
CCCGCCCACCCAGCCCGGGTGCAGCCGTGCCCGTGCCACCGGCGATGTCCCCTCTGGGCTGTGCCAACGCCGGGGATGTCGGCACCTCCGTCCCTCTCCGGCGCCGAGCCGCTGTGGCCGCCCCCTCCCGGGTTTATCCCAATCTACGTGATGCCGTGTTTGGGGCATCATCGACTCCGCGGCGAGCGGTAATAATGGCGATTACTGCGCTCGTTTGTCATCGTTACCCTAACGAGCGGAGAGCTGGATGGATTTAACGCGGATCAAATGGAGAGAGGATGAATTCCTCCGTTCCTCTCATCGGTGGGGGGGATGGTGGCTGGGGTCTGTCCAGTGGTGGACGCAGAC
>NW_009648971.1:6008-6750 GCF_000708025.1 Charadrius vociferus | reverse complement strand
GCGGCGCGGCGGGAGGCACGGGGCTTTGCCACGCTGGATGGTGGCCACCACCGCATCATCTCCCAGCTTAATCTGGGCAAGTCCTTGCCACCGCACACCGCGACTGGAGATGGCCGGGGAAAGCCGGCACGAGGGGACCCCACCACGCTCCACCTTCCTCTCCAGCTTGAGACGGCACCGGTTGCCATCAGCCAGGGACGTGACCGTCTCCCGCCTGTCATCCCTTGGCAAGACACATCACTGGGGTCCCTCCACCGCCCACCAGTGCCGCGGGACCCACCTTGCCGATGACATCGTTGCGGCTCAGCCTGTCCTTATCCATGACGGTGATGACGATGGTCGTCTCGCGCAGCCGCTCTGTGGGGATGTCGAAGGCGAAGGACTCGTTGAAGACGGGGTTCAGGCACCGCTTCATCACCACTGTCTTCTTCTTCTCCACCCGCTTGTCCTTGTACATCAGCCACACCTTCACGTAGGGGTCTGGGGGTGAGGACAGGAGGTGCTCTCAGCCCCGGCTGGGCATCGGGCAACGGTGCCCAGCGTGGCAGGAGCCGGAGCTCGTACCTGACGTGCCCCCGATGTCCATGGCTTTGAGGTTCCGCGCTTTGATGATGTTCACCACGATGGAGTTGGCGGAGGGGTTGTAGCACAGCGACAGCAGCAGCTCCCCACGGCTTCCCTGGAGGACCCACAGAACGGGCAGGGTTGGAAGGGCCCTCTGGAGACCGTCTAGTCCGACCCC
>NW_009648971.1:3462-5739 GCF_000708025.1 Charadrius vociferus | reverse complement strand
CACAGAACGGTCAGGGTTGGAAGGGACCTCTGGAGATCGTCTAGTCCGACCCCCATCATCTAGTCCAAACCCGCACAGGCCGTTAGGTGGGGGCCCCAAAAACACCCACCCCTCGGCGCGGCACCCAGCCCAAGCCCTCACGGGGCACCCAAAGGTCCTGCGCGCCCCCCGCAGGAGGGGGGTGATGGGCTGGGACCCCCCCACCAGAGCCGTCCCAAGGGTAGACTTTGGGGCCGCAGGGAAAATCAGGGCAGGAGGAAACGGGGCCATCCCCGATGGGACGTTTTCTGGTCTTGCCGGAGGCAGGAGAAAAAGAAAACTTGCATTTTAGATCTGCCTGAAACAGCTCTTTTTTGACCCAAAACGAGACACGCTCGCTTTGGGCTATTTAGCGCCTTAATTTATAGATAAAGATTTGGGAAGAGAAACCTCTCCATCGGACGTTGAACCTTCTCGCAAAGCAGAAAATGTCCCTGTTGGAGTAGCAAGAGGGTGGTCGTCCTGGTGGGACACCACAGGGACAGCCTCCCCTCGAGGACTGTCCCCAAGGGGTGGGAGGGGGACCAGGGCCTTACGCTGCCGTCGCTGCACGGCTTCAGATCCTTCCAGAAGGTCTGCATCTGGGTGAGGTCCACCTTGTTGAGGGGGATGGACACCTCCCCGATGGGGTCATTGCGGCTGAAGCGATCGTAGTCCAGGACCTGGAGGTACAGCACCCGCTGCACCACCTTCTCGTAGGGGAACCCTGTGCCAGAGATGGAGGGGATGAGGAGCCGTGGTGGCCATGCCAAGCAGCACCCAGTACTGATGCCACCCCGCCTTGCCCGTGCTGATGGGGACATGGCACCAGGCAGTGGATGGGGAGCAGGCAACATCACGGTGCACCTCTCGTGGCTTCGGGCCACCACGGTGGCTGGTAGCAGATTAAGTCCCTTGTGCGCATGCACCCATGGGTGCCTGCTGGAGGGAAAAGGTGTTTCCCCCCTTGTCCCCTTCATGGGATGCAGAGCAAACACCTCCAACCTGACCTTGATGGCTTGGCCAACCCGTCTCATCACCGATGGCCACCACAGTGGCTGGTAGCGGACTAACTCCCCCGTATGCACCCGCCCACGGGTGCCTGATGGGGGGATAAGGAGCCTCCCCCGTGTCCTCTTCATGGGATGCAGAGCAAACACCTCCAACCTGACCTTGATGGCTTGGCCAACCCGTCTCATCACCGATGGCCACCACGGTGGCTGGTAGCGGACTAACTCCCCTGTGTGCACCCACCCACGGGTGCCTGATGGGGGGATAAGGAGCCTCCCCCGTGTCCTCTTCATGGGATGCAGAGCAAACACCTCCAACCTGACCTTGATGGCTTGGCCAACCCGTCTCATCACCGATGGCCACCACAGTGGCTGGTAGCGGACTAACTCCCCCGTATGCACCCACCCACGGGTGCCTGATGGGGGGATAAGGAGCCTCCCCCCGTGTCCCCTTCATGGGATGAAGAGCAAACACCTCCAACCTGACCTTGATGGCTTGGCCAACCCGTCTCATCACCGATGGCCACCACGCCGGCAGCTCGAGCTGAGCTGATCCAGCCCGGGAGGGAGGACAGAGGGTCCTACAACCGCTCTGCTCCCACCCCACTCCACTCCAGACCATCCCAGCCCCTACCTTCGAAGAGGAAGGTCTCGTTCCAGTGTGGGTTGAGGTTCTTCCGCTTCACCTTGGTCTCCAGCTTGTGCTTCTTGTCGGGGAGCAGGTAGATCTTGACAAAGGGGTCGCTGGTGCCGCTGAAGTCCTTGGCCGGCAGCTCCTGTGCCTTCATGATCTTGACGGTCAGGGTGGACTCCTGGAAGTTGTAGCCGACGCTGAACTGGATGCGGCCCAGGTTCTCCCGGCTGACGCCGTCGTGGCCCTCGTCATCCTCGGAGCCGGGGGAGAGCTGCGGCGGAGGTGGGAGAAAGGTGGTGAGCACAGCGCCGGGGTGCCACCAGGAGGGTCTGCACACCCCCGTCCCCCCCAGTTTCGACACCCAAACTCGGTTCACACCAGCACCCGGCCCCGCGAGCTGTCAGGGGGCATCAGCTTCTCCACCGCCATCGCCTCAGACGACTCCTGGCTCGGCGCCACGCGTCCCGGCCACGGGGAGCACCAATTAGCCAAATTCCTCCTGACAGCCCGTCCCTCATGTCTCCGGCACCTCTCCCTCATGCCGTCCCCGGGGTGGGGGTGGGGGGGAAACAGCTACATCGCCTTGGCTGAGCCGCGGCTGGGCCCGGCCGCAAG
>NW_009648971.1:463-911 GCF_000708025.1 Charadrius vociferus | reverse complement strand
ACCCTGTGCCGCTCCAACCTTCGCGCTCCACGAGGCCAGCCTCCTCCTCCTCATCATCATCATCATCCTCCTCCTCCTCATCATCCTCCTCCTCATCCTCCTCCTCCTCCTCCACCCTGGGCGAAGCCCTCGTCTCCTCCTCCTCCTGCTGCGGGACTGCCCTCGCTCCTCGCTCATACCTCTTGTCCCCCTGAGCGTTCGGCTGGTTCGGCTGCGTCCCAGCGGGTTGCAGGTCGGGGATATTGGCAAAGTCATCTTGCTCTGAGAGTCCCAAAACCAAGGATAACACCACCATCCGGCCTTCCCTGCCCAGGCGGCCCCGCAGGCGGCGGGAGAGAGAGAGAAAGAGAGAGGAGAACACAGCATCAGGCAGGGAACCGGCAGGAACGCTGGCACCCCGTGGGCCCCCGACGGCGAGGGGATGGCGGCTCCACCCCGCGGGCCCCAC
>NW_009648971.1:0-384 GCF_000708025.1 Charadrius vociferus | reverse complement strand
CTGCCACCCCTCTCCTCCACCGGTCCAGGCAGGGAGGATGCTGAGGTCCTGCCAAAGCGGGGAGAGGGGGGGAAAGAAGGTGCCTGGAGGAGTTGGGGAGAAGGGACAGCGTGAAGGGAGCGAGATCCCAGCATCCATCCCTGGAGTTGGAGATGGCGGTGCCGTGGCTGAGGTTCTTTACCCGCCTCCGGCGCCACCGGCGCAGCCTCCCTCCGGGGGCCTGTAACCACATTTACGGCGCGGCGCCGGGGAGGCAGGGCGGGAGGGTAAACAGAGGAAAGAGCAAAAGCAAAGTTAATGGTTTCGGAAAGCGGCGGTGGTAAATGGCAGCGGCTGCTCCGCGGGGAAACGGTGCGCTTGGCTCGGCACGTCCCGGCTCTGCCG
>NW_009648970.1:59131-64085 GCF_000708025.1 Charadrius vociferus | reverse complement strand
AAGGTATAGCTCTGGGAGTCCTAGCTCCATGTCTAGGACCCAACAAAAGACTTGTGGCCTATTTTTCTAAACAGCTGATGAAGTGACCAAAGGATGGCCAGGATGCCTACAAGCTGTGGCAGCTGTGGTCTTGAACATTCAGGAAGACCAGAAATTTACCTTGGGCCAAAAGATCACAGTGCTAGTTTTACACGCAATATCAGCTGTACTTGGACTAATGTTTTTGGGAATAATAGCTTCTTTCCTCAGTGGGGTGACATCCAAACCACTGACACATGATTGCTTGGAGACCATAGAGACTGTGAACTCCAGTAGACCAGATTTGAAACACGAACCCTTGGAGGATACACAAGACTCCTGGTTCACGGATGGAAGCAGCTTTGTCCGACAAGGTGTCCGAAAAGCAGGATATGCAGTAACAACAAGTAAGGTAATCGAATCCCACCCATTACAAGCTGGAACATCAGCTCAAAAGGCCGAAATTGTTGCCTTGACTAGGGCCTTACAACTGGCAAAAGGGAAGAAAATAAATATATGGACAGATTCCAAGTATGCCTTTGGGATTGTCCACGCTCACGGAGCCATTTGGAAGGAATGAGGATTGCTGACAGCACAAGGGAAACAAATCAAACATGCAGAAGAAATATTTCGCCTATTAGAGGCAATTCAACTGCCAACCAAAGTTGCTGTCATGCACTGCCGAGGACATCTGAAGGGTAACACTGACCGGGAAAAAGGTGACCGATTGGCTGATCATGAGGCTAAACAGGCAGCAGAAAGAACACAAAAGATTTTAATGTTAGTTCCAGATAATAGAGGTAAGAGTTTGTATGAGCAGGAAAATATTGAATACTCTAGAGCCAATAAAGAATTAATAGGAAAGTGAGGAGGGCAGATTCCCTCCAAAGGGTGGGCCTACTTGAGTGATGGCAGAATTATAATTCCTGCAAAACAGATATGGGGAATTGTCAAAGAAGAACATAATAAAACACATTGGGGAGCAGACTCCCTGTATAAATTTTAAAATCAGAAATTAGTAGGGAAAAATGTATATACTACAATCCGACAGGTGACTCAGAAATGTGAAGTATGTTTGAAAAACAATCCTAATACTGGCAAATCGATTTTTCTGAACTTCCAAGAAAAGGGGGCTGCAGATACTTATTGGTACTTACAGATACCTTTTTCCAGATGGCCAGAGGCATTTCCATGTAGAACAAACAAAGCAAAAGAAATAACTAAAGTACTATTAAATGAAATAATACCTCGATTTGGGGTACCCATAGTCATTTTATTAGACAGAGATACTCATTTCTGTGCGCAAGTAGTGCAACAGGTAAGCAAACTATTGGGAGTTGATTGGCAATTACATGATAAAACAACAAATAGCCAAAATATGTCAAGAAGCAAACTTATATTGGTATCAGGCACTGCCTATTGCACTACTTAGGATACGTGTGAAACCCAGGGCCAAGGAAAATTGGAGCCCTTTTGAAATACTATATGGGAGACCATATCAGGCTAAATATCAAAGGGAAGACTTGAGTCAATTAGGAAATTCTTATTTACAGAAATACATAATCTCTTTGGGAAAACAATTTGACATTAATAAAAATGTTCTGGGAACCAGAGCTAAGGGGTTGGACCATCCTATCCACCCATTTAACCCTGGAGATTGGGTTTATATTAAGAACTTTTCAGGTGATCCACTGGAAGATAAGTGGAATGGACCTTATCAGGTGTTGCTGACCACCTTCACTGCCATCAAAATCGAGGAACAACCTGCGTGGATCCACTATTCTCAAATAAAGAAGGCACTGGAAGGACAATGGGTATCAAACCTGGTGGGACCTGTCAAACTAAAATTATATCAGTCATAATCTTAAACATTTGTTTTATCTGTGGGACAGTGTGGAACGGGAATGTGGAACAGAGACTGAAAATAAGCTTAGAATCAGGAAGACATGTTCACAAACTTCCCATCTGGGATCCAGAGGAAAATCTATGGGAACAATTAGTCACTAAAGCAGTTAATACTTCTAACTTTTGCTTACAATCTGGTAGTTCAGTTAGTAAAGTATTTACTTCTTGTCTTGTTGGAGTCCCAACCCCCTTGAAAACTTTGAGACATTATAACTTTCAATACAACAGCACAGGCCCAACTGGAGAAACTATACAGTCGGAAGTAGGTAAAACTAACTGCACACAAAATCAGATTAGGCTTCCAAATGGGGAAGTATTGTGTTGGGGCATAGCAGGAGATGACATACAATATAATGAAGTCACAGTGGAGGCTCTGGGAAAGGTTAGTCAGGAATTTATTAAAAAGATGTTCAAAATTAAATTAGGAAACTAATTTCCAGCTGAGAGTTGCATGAAGTTTATTAATTGCCCCAGAAACTGCCTAAATTTATCTAGGTCTAAGCCTGTGCTACTTTGTAATCGAACACATGACATGCCAACTAGTCGCAAACATGTCATATTACCCCAAGGGTGTTTTTTATTGTATGGCAGAATGGCTAATTCTTATATCTCTGCCAATTGTACCGGAGGTCCTTGCTCTTTAGGAAGATTAGTTCCACAATTATATAAGCCAACTGATATCGCAGGACAGAAAACTAGATCCAGGAGGTCAGTCCACTTATTAAATGAAGATTGTGATGCAGCAGTAACACTCTATAGTCCTGAGGAAATATCAGCTGCTGCGTTTTTAGCCCCAGGGGTAGGAGTTGCCATGAATTATCATGTAATAAAATGACTGGGGTTACAGCGGCAGTGGACAAGGGAAGAGCAACCAATGTCATCTACCTGGACTTGTGCAAAGCGTTTGACACCGTCCCACACAATATCCTGGTCTCTAAATTGGAGAGACATGGATTCGACAAATGGACCACTCGGTGGAGAAAGAACTGGCTGGACGGTCGCACTCAAAGAGTTGTGGCCAACAGCTCAATGTCCAAGTGGAGAGAAGTGACGAGTGGCATTCCTCAGGGGTCAGTACTGGGACCCGTGCTGTTCAACATCTTTGACGGTGACATGGACAGTGGGGTCGAGCGCACCCTCAGCAAGTTTGCCGAGCGGTCGGGGCAATCCCAAGCACAAGTATAGGCTTGGCGGGGAATGGCTGGAGAGCAGCCCTGAGGAGAAGGACCTGGGGGTGCTGATTGATGAGAAGCTCGTCAATTGACTTTCATGCCCACTATGAGCAATGCCTCAGCGTTCCCCAAAGGGACTCCAGGTACCACTACACCTTCTTCACAAACAGTGAGGAATGGGTAATAACAGGCTTGCAGCTGGGGAGCTCATCAAACAAAAGCTGTCTTTGCTGTGGGTTCGGCTTAATTTTTACATCCACACCATTCAACAAAAACTGGCATTGAAAGAACAGATCGCTGTGGAGAGGTCCTAATAGTTCAATCCTCCTACTCCAGGCCATCAGAGCCGAGCATTGTCTAAACCCCTGACTACCAACGTCATCCAGCTTGACTACTTCCTGCTGCCCAGCTCTTGTCAGTGCTGGTCTGTGTCAGGGACGCTTCAAACAAATCCAGCTCAAATTTGGTACATTCTTCTGAGCAGCCGTGAGCAGAAACCATTCGTTTTAAAATACATTTCCTTTTTTAGCAGTAGAACGGGACATCTTTCTCTGGGATTTCTGTTTCTTTTGCACGGTTCGACCCAGCTTGTTCTTTTTCTTCTTCCCGTCCTGGTCAGACTGCTGTCTGGCGCCCCACTTTCTTTGTATTTTACAGGGCTGGGGTGCACCTTCCCTCTGGGGGCATGACATGACTCTCTTGCTTATATTCAAAGAAAAAGCCTTAAAAGAAAATCCTGAGTGCTCTTGATTTGATGGCGTTTCCAACTTGTCGATGACAACACTGGAAACATTTTGAAACACATTTTTTATGGGCTAGATAAGCAGACAATGAGATGGGTGGAAAACTGGCTGAATGGCCAGGCCCAGAGGGTGGTGACCAGTGTCACGAAGTCTAGTTGGAGGCCAGTAAGTAGGGGTATACCCCAGAGGTCAATGCTGGGTCCAAACCTGTTCAACATCTTCAGTAATTATCTGGATGCTGGGGCAGAGTGTTTGCTGATGACTCAAAACTGGGAGGAGTGGCTGATGCACCAGAGGGTTGTGCTGCCATCCAGAGGGACCTGGACAGGCTGGAGAAATGGGCTGACAAGAACCTGATGAAGTTCAACAAGGGGAAGTGCCAAGTCCTGCACCTGGGGAGGAACAACCCCATGCACCAATATATGCTGGGGGCTGTCTGGCTGGAAAGCAGCTTGGCAGAAAAGGACCTGGGGGTCCTGGTGGGCACCAGGTTGAACATGAGCCAGCAATGCGCCCTTGTGGCGAAGGCGGCTAACGGTATCCTGGGCTGCATTAGGCAAAGTATTGCCAGAAGGTCGAGGGAGGTGATCCTTCCCCTCTAATGAGCACTGGTGAGGCCACACCTGGAGTCCTGTGTCCAGTTCTGGGCTCCTCAGTACAAGAGAGACATGGACATACTGGGGAGAGTCCAGTGAAGGGCCACTAAGATGATTAAGGGACAGGAGGAGCATCTGTTATACAAGGAAAGGTGGAGAGAGCTGGGACTTTTTAGCCGAGAGAAGAGAAGTCTCAAGGGGGATCTCATCAACTTATAGAAATATCAGAAGGGAGGGTTCAAAGAAGAAGGAGCCAGGATCTTTTCAGTAGTGCCCAGTGGCAGGACAAGAGGCAATGGGCACAAACCGAAACACAGGAGGTTCCATGTGAACATCACAGAATCACAGAATCACAGAATGGTTAGGGTTGGAAGGGACCTCTGGAGATCATCTAGTCCAACCCCCCTGCCAGAGCAGGGTCACCTACAGCAGGTTGCACAGGACAGCGTCCAGGCGGGTTTTGAATGTCTCCAGAGTGGGAGACTCCACCACCTCTCTGGGTAGCCTGTTCCAGTGCTCC
>NW_009648970.1:55777-58935 GCF_000708025.1 Charadrius vociferus | reverse complement strand
GGAGCCCAGAACTGGATGCAGTACTCCAGATGCGGCCTCACCAGGGCAGAGTAGAGGGGGAGGATGACCTCCCTCGACCTGCTGGCCATCAGGAAAGACTTTATAACTCTGAGGGTGACTGAGCAGTGAAGCAGGTTTCCCAGGGAGGTTGTGGAGTCGCCATCCTTGGAGATATTCAAAAGCCATCTGGACATGGCCCTGGGTAACTGCCTCTAGATGGCCCTGCTTGAGCAGGGGCGTTTGGAGCAGGTGACTTCCAGAGGTCCCTTCCAACCTCAGCCATTCTGTGATCTGTAACTTGATAGAGAGGGCTTACGATCAGACTGTAAGCTGGAATATGCATTCTCCAAAACCCCACAATGCCTAGGAAAGCTTGTGGGGCTTTTTTGTTATTTGGTGGAGCTGTTATTTTATTCATCGTATCCATTGGGATATGACAACCCCCACCTTGCCATTTTATTGCTAAAAAACGGATCTGCTGTACAGGTCCTTTGACCTTACTTTGTTTTATGGCAAAAACAGCTTTCAGAAGAATCTGGATTTTTCTTTTCCCTTTCTCAAATACTTCCTCCGCTGCGTTGGCCCACATCATTATGTCATCAATATATTGCAGGTGTTCAGGGGCATTACCCTGTTCCAGTGCAGTCTATATCAGTCCATGGCAAATGATAGGGCTGTGCTTCCACCCCTGTGGCAGTCGATTCCAGGTGTATTAGACACCTGTCCACGTGAAAGCAAACTGTGGCCTGTATTCTACTGCCAAAGGGATTGAGCAAAACTGCATTGGCAATATCAGTTGTGGCCTACCATTTGGCTGCCTATGACTCCAGTTTGTACTGGAGTTCTAGCATGTCCAGTACGGCAGCACTCAGCGGCAGCATGACTTTGTTCAGGCCACAATATTCCAGTGTTAGCCTCCACCCTCTGTCAGACTTTTGCACTGGCCATATGGAACTATTAAAGGGCCTTGCTGATCACTCCTTGGCTTTCCAGTCAGTGAATCAGCTTATGGATGGGAACCAGGGAGTCTGGGTTGGTTCAATATTATCACTGGTGCATCGTCATGGTAGCAACTGGCACCTGCTGTTCTTTAACCTGCAGCAACCCCACAACAGAAGGATCCTCTGAGAGACCAGGCAAGCTAGACAGCTGTTTAATCTTCTCTGTACTCAATGCAGCTATATCAAAAGCCCACTGGTACCCTTCTGGGTCCTTGAAGTACCCTCTGCTGAGGTAGTCTATATGCCAAGGATACAAGGGGCCTCCGGGCCAGTGAAATAGGTCATTTGCCACTCATTCCCAGTTAGGCTTACCTCAGCCTCCAACACAGACAACTGTTGGGATCCTCCTGTCACTCCAGAAATACAGGTAGATTCTGCCCCTTTGTAATCTGATGGCATTAGAGTACACTGTGCACGGGTGTCCACTAGAGCTTTACACTCCCGTGGGGCTGATGTACCAGGCCATCGAACCCACACAGTCCAGTAAACCCATTTGTCCCTTTCCTCCGCCTGGCCAGAGGCAGGGCCCCTTTATTCCTGGTCAGAGTGTTTATAACTTGATTCTCATAACTGCACACCAGAAGTCCCTTCATTAGGGTCAGAAGTAAGATCAGCCCTTCTACTCTGTCTGGGGAATTGCCCCATATAAAATTGAGCAGAAACTGGGAATAGGGAGGTTTCTGACTCATTTATGATTCCAGTCCCTGCACCCTCCTGTTCTTGTGACTGCTCTGCTGCAGAAGAGGTTGCCTCTTCTGATTCTCCTTCCTGCTCCCTCTTAGGAGAAGCTTCTTCCTCCCTTACTAAATGAGTTGATCTCTGCTTCCATTGTTTCTTCTTGACTATAGGAGCGACTGATATAGTCGAGGGTTGGGTTTCTGGTTTAGCCGTAGTGTCTGTTGGTATGTTTTCAGATCCTGAGACCCTCTCTTCCCCTTGAGGGTGCTGACCAGTGCTGAATAGTGCTCGGTAGGCATAGGCCAGGCCCCAGCACAGTGCAATAAGTTATGTCTCTTTGGAATAGCCAGGGTCAGGGCATCCTTTTTTTCAAACATTCTGTCACTTTATCAGGCTCCCGCACCATCGGAGGTGACAACCATTCTCGGTACCAGCCCATATTCTCCCATACCTTGCCACCCATAACCACACTGCCTTGGGGCATATCCCTGGGTGATATTCCTAAATAGTTGGTTAACCTTAAAAAAAGATGAGGCAATATTCCTGAGAAGTACTGCAAGGAGCATTTTGGTTACCCAAGGATGTTCAAGATACTGAAGAGTTATTGTAACAAGGCAGAAAACATATATCCTACAGGAGAAGAAGGGGAAGGTGCCATTCTTTGTTTCCTGTACAAATTGGCTCTCAGAGGAGAAAAAGGAAAAAGTGCAATAGTTAATTGTCTCCATGAGATGTTTCCCAAAGAACAGGGATGGCAGCAATGCAACGTCCAAATACCAGATTAGGCTTAAGGCCAGTGCTTTTATCATAGTTCTCCCAGGCAAAACAAAACCAAGTACTACACAGCACAACAAACTGCAAAAGCCAAAAACAGCCTTTAACAAGCTTTAAATTTGCGTACAGCAAAAGAGGGAGCATGGCTGTCCTGGTTCCGGCAGGGATGGGGTTAATTTCCCCAGGAGCCGGCAGGGGGCAGGTATTCCATATCACGTGACCCATGCCCGGGCTATAAGAGGCAGTAGCCTGGCGAGGAGAGCAGTTGCCACTCCGGGGTGGGCTACAGCGGTGTGGGTCCGGTCGGTTCGCATCGCGGCAGTACTGTAATTGCGTTTTCATCTTCCCTGTTGCTGTTCTGTTAAATTGCATTCTTTTAACCCATGAGTTTTGCCCTGATGATTTCTTTTTTCCACGACTGTGGGAGTTGTGCGAGCGGCTGCGTGGTTCTTTGTTGCTGGCTGAGGCTAAACCACGACAGTCCCCCTCATCTCAGCTGTTGAGAAATTGTCCCAGAAGGTCCAGCAACATGAAGAGAGTATGTCCTATTCCCCACCTGTACAGACCAGCATCTCAGCTGTTAAGAGCAGGCGTTTCCCTGCTCAAGAGGGAGAGTACAGGGCGTACACACCACGAGGCACCCTGTGGTTTTACCTGCGTGACCACGGAGAGGACATGAGGAGGTGGGATGGACAACCTACCTCG
>NW_009648970.1:47726-53728 GCF_000708025.1 Charadrius vociferus | reverse complement strand
AAGCCCATCTGGGCTGCTGAACTGTGGCGAGATATTGCTGCTCGGATAGAGAATCTGGTTGTGAAAGTGCGTCATGTAGATGCCCACGTACCCAAGAGTCGGGCCACTGAGGAACATCAAAACAACCAGCAGGTAGATCAGGCTGCCAAAGTTGAAGTGGCTGAGGTAGATCTGGACTGGCAGCATAAGGGTGAACTATTCCTAGCTCGGTGGGCCCATGACACCTCAGGCCATCAACGAAGAGATGCGACATACAGATGGGCTCATGACCGAGGGGTGGACTTGACCATGGACACTATCGCACAGGTTATCCACAAATGTGATTTTCGATGCTTGCCAAGTTATGGGAGGAAGCAAGTAGGCTGCGCAGCCTCAGAGAAGATGAAAGGGAGACACAACAGCTCTCTTCTTCAGAGAAACAACAGCTTGAAGAGCCCCAGATCCCAACTGCAGTAGAGATGCAGGCAGTGTCCAGTCCTAGTATAACAGTAAGTACAACATCTGGGGAATAAGAAGATTGGAAGCTGGTGATGTCTGACACCAAGAGGAAAGTTCCTGCCCCACCTAAGAGCTTACAACAACAAAAGAGGTTAACCCCCTTCAAAGTTGAAGAGGAGTCAGATGCGCCTTCAAGCAAAGCATCTGGGCCACCTGACTCTAAACCACACAAGACCACCAGGAAGAAGTAGTGAGTGATAGTAACAGGTGACTCCCTGCTGCGGGGGACAGAGGCACCCATCTGCTGACCTGACCTAACCTCTAGAGAGGTTTGCTGCCTGCCAGGTGCCTGGATCCAGGATATTGCAGAGAGACTGCTGAGGTTTGTCTGACCCTCTGACTAGTACCCCGTGCTGTTCTTCCATGTGGACATCAGTGATATTTCTGGAGGACCCAGGAGAGTATCAAAAGTGACTACAGAGCTCTGGGGGGTAGTAGTCAAGGACGTGGGGGCCCAGGTGGTGTTCTCCTCAATCGTGCCAGTAAGGGAAAAGGGTGTGAGGAGGGGGGTGCTGATAATTGTGGTGGGTTGATCCTGGCTGGACATCAGGTGCCCACCAAAGCCACTCTATCACTCTCCCTCCTCAAATGGACAGGGTAGAGAAAATATAAGGAAAAGCTTGTGGGTCGAGATAAGGACAGGAAGACATCACACACCAATTACCGTCACGGGCAAAAAAGACTTGACTCGGGGAAATTAATTTATTGCCAATCAAATCAGAGCAGGGTAATGAGAAATAAAACCAAATCTTAAAACACCCCTTTCCTCCTTCTTCCCGGACTCAACTTCACTCCCAATTTTCTCTGCCTCGTCCCCCCTCAGCGGCACAGGGGGATGGGGAATGGGGGTTGCGGTCAGTTCATCACATGTTGTCTCTGCTGCTCTTGGTTGCCCCTCTCCTCCTCCTGGCTGGAGGCAGGGCCCCTCTAATGTTGAGCATAGTACCCACTATTAGCAGATGGGTTCACACAGCTTACGTAGATATCAACAAATGGGTTTGGTTGACTTACGTGGCTATCAACAAATGGGTTTGTATTCAGACCATAGAACCGTTCACTGTAGACCAGAGCAACCATCCTCCTGGAAAATTTTTTCCTCCTATTTGTTTTACCTTGCAACTCCCGTACTCGTGCCTGTAGGATTGAGGTAGGATGTCCTTCCCACTGTTGAGGGATATTAATTGTTTATCATAAATTAAGTTTTAAGTAGAATAAATTACTTAGGATTATAATTTGGTGTGATTTGCACTGCTTGCTTAGCTCCACTTAGCATGAGTAGCTAGATTTGCTGAAACCTTTAGGCCATGAGAAAGCTATTCTTCTTTGCAATCTTCCTAGCAGATGGTACAGTATTGTTTAGTCTTTTAGCATGGGTAAGTGCTGGATATCATACTGGTGTTTTGGTAGTGTTTCTCTCAAGTCCAGGACTTTTCAGTTCTCCATGTTCTGCCAGCAAGGGCAGGTGCCCAAGGAATGTAAACCAGAAGATACAGAGGCTCCAACCCTTGGTTGAAACTGCAAATCAACAAGATAAGAGCCTGCCTGAACACAGAAAGAGAATCCAATTAGATGTTAGAAGACCCCAGACCAAAAATCACCATTGGACTAAAAGACACATGGACAGCACGTGAAGGGCGTGTGAAGGGGTGGGTGTATAGATCACAAGGGTATAATTGCCCAGGGATTTCTTTGTTCAGGGTCCCTCTCTTTGGAGGCACCTAGCCCAGGCTGTTCTTGCTGCTGTACCTTCTAATTAAATTAATTATTTTGTGAAATACGACGCCTGAGACTCTGCTGTGGGAAACCTGGGGTCGAGCCTGAAGAAGGAGGAAGTGCACCTGGGAGTAAGTGTGTGTGTGTGTGTGTGCGACACCATGAATGGTGTGTGAATGCTTGGGCAGCAGCTTCTCCTTTAACACCACTTCCTCATGTCCTCTCCATATTCTCGGAGAATGGGCCACAGGGCACTTTGTGACATGTTCTATTTTAATTTCCAACCCCTTAAGATTCTCATAGAAAACATCCGATACTCTCTCAACTGAGCAAGCCGGAATTCAAACTATTCGGGCAATCTGTCAGAGCCCTGGTCGTGCCCCATGTTGGGCGCCAATAAATCTGTCGTGGTTTGGGGGGCTGGGCTGGCCACTAAAACGAATGACAGATGCTCTCTCCCTTCAGAGAAAATAATTAAATATATACAATATATACAAGTTGTCCTGGTTTGAGGTAAAACAGAACCAATTTTCTGTTCAGTAACTTTACTTTTGAGCTAAGCCTCTTCTAACTGCTGAAATTAACAGCGTATTGCCGGGGACGTGATTGTCATCCTGAGAGCTCGATACGGTTTTGTATATATTTCCGTATTTCCTTTTTATGTTATTATTAATATTTCATTAAAGTAGTTTAGCTTTTTCTAAACTCATAAGTCTCTTTCTTTCTCTCCTTCCTCTCTTCGGAGAGAGGTAGGGGAGAGCAAGCTCCCAGGATGACGATCACATCACCGGCAGGCACTGGGGAAATCCCAGACTGGACTCAGCGGCAGATGGGAATTGGATTCAGGAACTGGATTCAGGAATGCACAGATCGGAGTCAAAGGCAGACGAACAGACAGAGGAGTCCTCAGATGCCAGCCATCGAAGAAAGAGGGCTGACCCTTTGATCCCTCAGCTTTTATACTGAGCGTGATGCAGATGGGATGGAATACCCTGTTGGTTGGTTTTGGGCCACCTGTCCTGTCTGCTCCTCCCCACAGGTGTGACCCCTCTACACTCTTCTGCTTCCGACCCTCCAACGGGGCAAGTAACAAAGTTAGCTGGCCTTGGTTGTTATAGCAGTAAGTATAAGCAAGAGCCTCTCCGCAGATCATGCCTTGGCATTAACTATAAACATCAGCCCTTATCACTCTGGAAGCAGATACTGTCTGAAGAATATGATGTTAATTTCAGAAAGTGCTGTTAGAAGAGACTTAGCTGAAAAGTAAAAGTACTGAAAAGAAAATTAATTCTGTTCTACCTCAAACCTGGACATTGCCAGCTGATATCGGCTCTGTCAGACACAGGGGAAGCTTCTAGCAGCTTCTCACAGAAGCCACCCCTGCAGCGTGCGCACACACACCACACACCCCCCCACACACACACACTAAAACCTTGCCACGTAAGCCCAATACAACCAGATATTAGACCAAACTTTGGTATCCTTCTGTAAATCAGATGGGGGTGGCGTATTTTGAATGGGTGAGGGTTGTTCTATTTCCAGAGCTAAAGCCTGATGTGACAATGTAGGGCGATGTTTGAATCCTTGGGCTAATCAGGTAAAAGTGTACTGTGTTCTGCCCTGAGTGAAAGTGAATCTCTCTTGATCCTCAGGTTGTAAAGGGACCATGAAAAGTGTATCCTTTACATCCAGGACTGCCATCCAAGGATGGGCTGCTTCCTCTATAGTGAAAACGAGATCCGTGATAGATGGGACGTCAGTGTGCAAGGGGCCAGTATTTTCATTCAGTTTATGATAATCTACTGTCAAACGCCAGGTGCCATTAGGCTTATGGACAGGCCACACAGGGTAGTTATATGGGGAATGAGTTTTCTGAATAATACCCTGTCGTTCTAAATCCTGAATACCTAGTGAGGCTTCAAGGCTAATATGATATTGCTGTACATGAGTCAAGGCACTTTGAGGTAATTTAGGTGCAGCCTGTAATAAAAAGGCACTAGCCCCCTCAGCTGGTATTTTATCTATAGAGACTGTGGAGTTTTGAATCTGAGGGTTTGGCACTCAAGTGCCTAATGGTTTGGAATTGTAATATATCCGGGGTTTCTTTGTCCTGCAGCCAGCAAGGTTTCTTTGTCCTGCCAACTACTTCCCATCAAGGAGGTTTTCCGGTTAAGGAGATATCCTTTGTCAGTATGTTTACCAGGTTGCCTTTGTGGCCGCTCTGTCAGTACCCCAAAGCTTCCCACCTCCCTAGGAGCATAGTAAATCTCTTTTAACAGAAGCAATGGCATAGACACATCTACCAACACGCTGCTACTTCACACGTCTATGAAATTAAACACTGGACAGTCATTTTAACTCAAGTACAGAGAAACTTTATTAAAAAGGCATGAGGGGAGTTGGTTGCCAGTCAGCCTTCTCCAGGCTTTTTCCTTTTTTTCCTTGAATGCTACTGTCACTTCTATGTCTGTTCTCCTTTCTTTAGCTGCTGCAGGCCCGTACAAGAATGCAGACAAGTCATGGCACACTATTGACTTCTCCTCCCCAGTCAGTCAGCTGCAGCTTTTTGAAACGTTCACCACCCCATAATATTCTGGTGGTGGAAGAGGACTCACGTAACTTTGACTTTCAGCAATGCAAAAATAACCTTTGCAGTCCTCGATACCCAAAGCTTGGGGAAGGCAGGAGCCTAGCTTCATGGGTGAAAACTTTAAAGGGTCTATGACGTATACTCAGACTGGGTACTTCTATGCACATGATGTGACAGGAGGGGATCAGAAAATTAGGAGAGGCCGGGAAGATGAGGAGGGGGAGTTGCCCTTTATGTGAGAGAACAGCTGGAATGTATGGAGCTCTGCCTGGGGATGGATGAGGAGCCAACTGAGAGCTTATAGGTAAGGACTAAAGAGCAGACCAGTATGGGTGATGCTGTAGTAGGTGTCTGCCATAGGCTGCCTGACAAGGAAGAACAAGTGGATGAGGCCTTCTACAGACAGCTAGAAGCAGCTTCACGCTCACAGGCCCTGGTCCTCATGGAGGACTTCAACCACCCCGATATCTGCTGGAGGGACAACACAGCGAGGCATAGGCACTCCAGGAGGTTCTTGGAGAGCATCAATGACAACTTCCTGACCCAAATGATAGAGGAGCCAATGAGGAGAGGTGCTCTACTGGAACTCATACGCGAATACAAGGAAGGGGTAGGGGTCGTTGGGGATGTGACAGTCAAAGGCAGCCGTGGCAGCAGTGACGATGAGATGACGGAGTTGAGGATCCTGAGAGGAGGGTGCAGGGCTGTCCTGGTTTGAGGTAAAACGGAATCAATTTTGTTCAGTAACTTTGCTTCTTAGCTGGGCCTCTCTAACTACTGAAATTAACAGCATATTGTGCAGACAATGTTCGCTCTCTCAGGGTGATAACACCTGTGTTTATAGCTGATGCCAAGGCATGGTATGCAGAGAGGCTCTTGCTTATACTTACTGCTATAACAACCAAGGCCAACCAACTTTGTTATTTGCCCCGTTGGAGGGTCAGAAGCGGAAAAGCATAGTGGGGTCCCACCTGCGGGGAGGAACGGACAGGACAGGTGACCCAAAACCGACCAACGAGGGTATTCCATCCCATCTGCATCATTCTCAGTATAAAAGCTGAGGGATCAAAGGGTCAGGGGGCTCTTCCTTCAATGGCCGACGTCTGAGGAGGACTCTGTTTGTCTGCCTGTGATCCCGACCCTGAATGCAGATCTGGAATCCAGTTCCCGTCCATCACTGAGTCCAGCCTGGGACTGCCCC
>NW_009648970.1:39374-39786 GCF_000708025.1 Charadrius vociferus | reverse complement strand
TCTGAAAGACGGAGTGAAGAAGTTACAAGTGGATGATGGATGGGACTGGTTAAACAACTTGTTTAAAGGTTGGGGACTGCCGGGGTGGTTGCTGTCCTTGATGAAAACGGGATTGTTGGTTTGTTCATTATTGTAGTTGTGTTATTAATGTTGCCTTGTCTCGTGTCTCTGCTGCAAAGGGCCCTGCAGCGGATGGCACAGGCAATTTTTGTAGCACAAATACAAAAAGGGGGAATTGTGGGAGACCTCGGCTGGTCCGAGGGATCAAAATACAAGTTTAACACTGACCCTGAACAGATACCCATGTACCCTTGAGGAAACAGAAGAATCCTGAGAAGATCCGATCAAACAAGATAAGGGGTGGCAAACATCCTGGCTTTTCCCAGAGCATGAACAGCGCGTGATCAACAAT
>NW_009648970.1:26758-39289 GCF_000708025.1 Charadrius vociferus | reverse complement strand
CTGGCATTGGCTCTATCAGACATAGGGGAAGCTTCTAGCAGCTTCTTATAGAAGACACCCCTGTAGCCCCCCGCTACCAAAACCTTGACACGCAAACCCAGTTCAACAATGCAGGTCAATAATTGACTGCAGAACTAGTGATGGTGCCAGGGTTTTGGTTTCTGTGACCATAGGACCCTGTTTGCAGATCAGCATCTACTTGAGAGAGATGGCATCCACCTCACCAGGGGTATCTTTGCCAGCGGGACGGCTGACCTGGTTAGGAGGGCTTTAAACTAGGAATGATAGGGCAAGGAGAGAGTTATCAGCAACCCTGTGAGGGACCGATGGACAGGGCTGATGAGAAAAGGGCCTGGAGTGATATGAAAGGAAGGGATCACAAAATCAGCAACACAGGGCTTAAGCAGGGTCATCTGTAGCAATTCCATGTAAACAAGGAAGTGCCTACAAGGCACCATTATAGAACTTCAGGAGAGCAGACTTTGGCCTCTTCAGGGATCTGCTTGGTAGATTCCCAAGTGATAAGACCCCGGAGGGAAGAGGGACCCAAGAAAGCTGGTTAATATTCAATCATCACCTCCTCCAAGCTCAAGAACGATCCATCCCAACGAAGAGGAAGTCAGGGAAAAATGCCAGGAGGCCTATGTGGATGGACAAGGAGCTCCTTGCCAAACTCAAACACGAAAAGGAAGCATACAGAGGGTGGAAGCAAGGACAGGTAACCTGGGAGAATACAGAGGCACTGTCTGAGCATGCAGGGGTGGGGTTAGGAAAGCCAAAGCCCAAATGGAATTGAATCTGGCAAGGCAGCAAGGCAGCAAGAAGGGCTTCTCTGAGTACATAGGTGACAAAAGGAAGGCTTGGGAAAATGTGGGCCCACTGCTGAGTGGCACAGGGGGCCTGGTGACATGGGACATGGAAACGGCCGAGGTACCGAATGCCTTCTTTGCCTCAGTCTTTACTAGCAAGACTGGCCTTCAGGAATCCCAGGTCCCAGAGACCAGGGGGAAAGCCTGGAGCAAGGAAGATGTACCCTTGGTGGAAGAGGAGCAGGTCAAGGAATAGTTAAGCAAACTGGACCCTGATGGGTTGCGCCCAGGAGAGCTGAGGGAGCTGGCAGATGTCATTGCAAGGCCATTCTCAATAATCTTTGCACAGTCATGGTGACTGGGAGAGGTGCCTGGGGAATGGAGGAAAGCAATGTCACTCCCATCTTCAAAAAGGGCAAGAACGAGGACCTTCTCGAGGACCAAGCTACAGGCCGGTCAGCTTCGCCTTGAGCGCTGGGAAGGTGATGGAGCAGTTAATTCTGGAAACCATTTCGAGGCACATGAAGGACAAGAAGGTGATTGGGAGTAGACAGCATGGCTTCACCAAGGGGAAGGCGCAGTTAGCAGAAAAAAGTGGAAGCTACCCTGACTGCTTAGGATTTACATTCAATAACAATATACTTGTGTCAGCTTTTTTAAAAAATAGCCCTCTATTTCTAGCCCAAAACAGCATACTAGTTATACTTAAAAGCAGGCTGTACATATATTAGCTTTCTTACTCTAGTACTAATAAGCTGTGCAAAGATACAATGTTGGCATTAAGTACTTCACTTAGTTAAAAAATAACCCCCCTCAGTAGCTTTTTAAATCATGTGAACTGCTTCAAGTAAATCAGAGATGGGTTTGCTTCATATGGTGTTAAACTACTACCAGGAGGAGAGGAGGCATGAATGAAGAAAGTAAAAGTC
Source organism: Charadrius vociferus (assembly GCF_000708025.1). Taxonomy (NCBI): domain Eukaryota; kingdom Metazoa; phylum Chordata; class Aves; order Charadriiformes; family Charadriidae; genus Charadrius; species Charadrius vociferus. Next base: position 37,551 of record NW_009648970.1, on the reverse strand, counting down.
AGATGAAGCAGCTACAGGAGTAACACATTATGGAATAAGGGAGTTTCTGGGTTTGGGTTGGATATTTGGGAACAGAAATGTTACAATTAATGAATTAAGTACTTAAATTCTTGCCTATTGTTGTTTTTATTGTTGGCGTGGGTGTGACAGTTGTTTCCTGCGCCAAAGTGACAGCAAGTAAAGATTTTTAATAGACTGTCTGAGGACAAAGCGTGGTGGTGGGTGGATTTTAGCCTGCATAGAAACATACTGGAATACATAGATGTTCTGGGGTAGAGTTTGCTGCAAGCTAAAAATAGGAGTAATTGCCCCTAGGCAACTGTATTCACCCACTGGCACGACATGATGGAAGTGCAGCTTGTTTAGTACCTGCTCAGTGACCAAGAAAAGGGGTGTTGAACCTCACCCTTACCCTCCCTTACCTTGGGTGGAGGGAGAAGCTGTCGTCACCCTAGAGCTTGTGGGAAAGCAGGGATGTGGTAGAGGCATCCTTGAAGGATCAGTGATATCTGGGCAATTCTGGAAGATGAGCCTTTGGAGGCTATCAGCTAGAGGTGACTGACACCTGAGAGCTATGCTGAACTAAAAACAGCTCAGCACTCTGCCTTTGCCAGTGTAGGAGCCAGGAGGGCTGGGTCTGGGGCCTGGCACTATCATTGCTGTGTCATGTGATCAGAGGTAATTTAGGACACAGCTGATGTGCTGCACTTGATGTTGTGCCTCTGTCCCTGGAAGCATAACTACACACTCCTTCACCCATGCACTATGTGATCTGCTGTACCACTCTTTAAAATGCAGCTCTTTAACTTGGATCATTCGGACAAAACCAAATAAGGGAGCAATTGCATATGTTAGGATGGAGGAGGTGGAAAAACTAAGGCTGGAGAAGTAACAAGTATCTGGGGGTAGTAACCTAATAATACAGCTCAGACGGAGTCAGGACAGCACAGCTGTGTCCTCACCCTCAGCTGCTGTCCTGCACAGCTTTGGCCTTGTCTCTGTTTGACAGGGACGGCAACACATTCATAAAGGGCTGTAGGAAATAAAAAGGAAGAGGGCTGTAAAAGTTCTAATGTTATTATTCACTGGTACAACCTTTAGCCTCCAGCAATAATTTGTATATGAAAGTTAAATGCCTCTATTTACTGAAGGCTGGTCGACACCGAGAGATGAGTCTGTCATGTACCTTGAGGCCATTAAAAATTAACATGTACCTCGGGTGCATTAAAAAGACCGTGGCCAGCAGGTCAAGGGAGGTCATCCTCCCCCTCTACTCTGCCCTGGTGAGGCTGCATCTGGAGTGCTGTGTCCAGTTCTGGGCCCCCCAGTTCAAGAAGGACGGGGAACTACTGGAGAGAGTCCAGCGGAGTGCTACAAAGATGATCAAGGGAATGGAGCACCTCTCTTATGAGGAAAGGCTGAGAGACCTGAGTCTGTTTAGCCTGGAGAAGAGAAGGCTGAGAGGGGATCTTATCTATGCTTATAAATATCTAAAGGGTGGGTGTCAAGAGGCTGCGGCCAGAATCTTTTCAGTGGTGCCCAGCGACAGGACAAGAGGCAACGGGCACAAGCTGGAACACAGGAAATTCCATCTGAACATGAGGAAAAACTTCTTTACTTTGAGGGTGACAGAGCACTGGAGCAGGCTGCCCAGAGAGGTTGTGGAGTCTCCTTTTCCGGAGATATTCAAAACCCACCTGGATGCATTGCTGTCCAACCTGCTCTAGGTGAACCTGCTTTGGCAGGGGGGTTGGACTAGATGATCTCTGAAGGTTCCTTCCGACCCCTACCATTCTGTGATTCTGTGATTTCCTAACATAATAGAATTTCCAAACTCTAGCTTAGAAAATCTTGTTGAGGAATCAGTGAACTGTTCCCACTGTTGATTATTGCCAGGTGCCTACATGTAAGAGACAGAGTTACTCATGTCAGCTAAAACCCCATCTTAAATCAAACATAAACCCATTACTGCTATTCTCACCAGCCTGAAGGTTGGGTGCTCAGATCTAGCAAGCAAACCTTGAAGCCATGATGGCAAATGTCAACCTTTGCATCGCTGCTACATGCTTGAAGCTACCAGCCAATTTGTCTCAGCACCATGACTGAAGCTGCAATTCCACAGCAGCCCATGCTACTCTGTGTGTGATGGTCTCCTCCCTGTCCCTGACTCCTCCTTGCACTAAATCCAGTACCCATTGAAATCTCCATGAGCTGTTGCAGTGACTCAACTGGCAGACAAACATCCAAGTTTTTGGTCTTACACGGTCAGAAAGTGAACTGCTAGCAGAAGTACATGAATCAATATGGATATTGTCCATCAGATGAGTCCAATATAGCAATCAAGGGAACCAATTCAGTCTCCCTCTAAAGCTGACTGAAAGAGATCAAGTTTTTTTCCAGGGTCATAAATCTACTTTGCCCTCGTAAAACCCATGGTACTTCAAACACAACTAAGGAAAATCTACTTTAATCTAATCCTGTTTAAACCTAGTTTGACCTGGCCTCCCAGAGGCATTATCAAAGTCAAATGGCTCAGTGCACAAACCATTTCACAGTGTAACAATGTAAATATAAAGTAACCAGAGTACACTATTGTAAATGGGAATGAGATACAATGAATGAAATTGCTTTTCATCTCCTCAGATCTGTGTTCTGATCTCGGTGATATTACAAATGAAGATTCACAGTAGGACATCATCCTGTCTCCCTATACTGCAAACTCACCAATCAATCAGGCAAAAATATTAGAGAGGCACTGCAGTTCTCTGAAGATGAATGATCTGAGCTGTAGGGAGTGTCTCTCCACCTATGTTTGCCATGCAGTAGCTTGGTTTGTGCTTCTCTCACAAAAGAGTACACCAACAAACTGAAAACCACCCCCACCAAAATGCTTTGAGGAAACAAAATATATTAACTAAATGTACAGACTGTGTGAATAAAATCTAAAAGTAAAAATCAACTGATAAAGAGGAGTCCAAATATGCATAGTTAAATATACCTCTGCTCTGTAGCATTTTTATAACACCTTTCAGGCACTGCTGTATTTTAGATAAAGGGCCTGAGAATCATTACCTCTGTTGTTACAGTGGAAAAATGAAGCTGAGAAAAGAGAAAAGATTTGCTGTGATAAGCTGGTCCCTAGCCTCATTTTATCCTCCAAGACATGTTGCCTCCATTTATATTGCTTTTATTATTGAACCGTTAGAAAGAGCTATAGGAAGAGCCTGAAAACACATGAACCAGGAAGAGCAAGTCAAAAGTAATTTATAATTAAGTGTCCTCATAGTCCCGTCAAAACAACAGCAACAACCCCCAAAAACCTATACAAACCCCCCCAAACAAAATATTTTAAAACTGTGATATTTCCCTAATAACAAACTAAATCATGGCGAGTCTGGCTGGCTGTGGGACTGAAGCAAAAAAACAAAAAAAACCAACCCAAAATAACCCAGGCAAACTGAATTAAGATGCAGCCACATTTTCAAGTAGCTCTTGCTGGAGGAATAGCAAGTGGAGCACCAGGCAGCTAAGGTGCCTTGAGTCTAGTTAGGCAAATACATTTGGCTATTACACAGTCAATGACTAACTCTTTCCTTGGATTTAAACATTTTTCATGAGCAACCCAGCTTTGGTGGTTCATTTAGCAAACATGGTCCTGGTTCTGGTTTATCACAAGGGAAGGTAATCTTACACTGATGTTTGGGTTGGTCTTATACAAAGATGGCCACTTTCTAACTACGGTATATGACATTGCAAGCATCAGGCTTATGTTCAGTTGAATCCTTTGAGATACGGCATATTAACTGGGAAAAAAAAAAAACCAAAAACCAAAAAAAGATCAAGGAGCTCCATATTTTATAGATGAAATATATATAAAATTCCTTGTCATACGTACACATATATATGTATATTTTTAAAAATAGAAGCATACCAGTTACAAAAGCAAACAGAAAACAAACAAAATAAGAACTTGCTCCAGGGTAATGTAATTGAGAAATATTGTCACCTATGTATGGATTAAAAATAGCATCACACTGAAATGCTAGTCATTTAGCATTAGAATCATTTGGATTGGAAGCAAGGAATTCTCCAGGACTTGTACTAAAGAGAGAGGCTGTGGAAGTGCTTTTCCTCGGCACAGGTTGTGGGCAGCCTCACAGTGAAGGCCTGCAGAGAGGGAGGTACTTGACTCTATAGAACTCTTTCAGGTGCCTATAAGGTCAGTAAGTACAAGACTTGCCTTGGGTAAGGACTAATTACACAGTTTATGCTACCCTGCATGGTTGTACTCAAAAGACAGATATAATTGTAGAACTTAGTTTTTATTTTCTCTGTGTACTAATTAAACCTCATTTTTTGATAACCAGGCTTACTGTTATTTGGGAATAAATGCTGCGTTCTGATCTTAGTCACAAGGAGATTGAATAAAGATAAAGATATCCTACTCGGGGAGCTTGAGCCAAAGTAACATTGGCATGAGAAATCCAACTACAAGTGTTACTACAATACTGGCCACAAACCCAGAGGGAATAGAGAAATATGCGCTGAAAAGAATTTGGCATTAAAAAAATTCTTTGTCATCTACATCTTATTACATAGGACAAAAGGCAACAGTGAGACAGCTTCTTCAAGAAGCTGTGACTCTAGTCATTTTAATAATCAACACTTTTTTAAACTAGTACAGATTTGTATCTACACAAATAAGCACTCAAAGCACAGTGTTTTGGTTTGCCATCGTAGGTGTTGATTCTTGCTTTTATTTCAACAGTGCCATCTTATCAGTTTTACACCTCTATTTTCATTTCATTTAAATTACAGGCTGCTGATGTTCTGCTGTTTTACATCCCACATGCCAACACTTGCTTCTTCCACTGCATTAAACTCTTTATGAGAGTGAGAAATCTGGTCCTCAGTTCTGTTTCCTCATGCTGATGTGCCCCTTTGATACATTTGCTCTCAAAATAAAGCAGAAATGGTCTCAGTATTTTCTTGAATCAGACATAGCAAATAAACATAAAACCTGTTTCTTCTTTAGCTACCAGTAATGACTTTCCCAAATTTACAGCATATTGTATCAGCACATTACACATCAAAAACTGAGTCCATTTGTACTACTTTGTACCATCAAGCAACAAGAATGTAGACTTTGGAGCAAGGATCCTATAGTATAAATAAAGGTATCTTAAAAGGGCACATTTCAGCTCAAACAGGATCCAAAGATAAAGCTAAAGCCTGATCAAGTTTGGATCATTACTTTGTACCAAACTGCTAAGTCACACTACAGGCACTTATGCTCAGAATTCGGAAGTGCTCAGTCTGGATGGTCTGCTTTGGGTCAACTTTCCAGATAGAGAAATGAGTGTCCCTTGATCTTGGATTTTAAATTCTCCAATATGATCACTTGCCCCAGTAAACAGTCATAAACATTAAGTCCGGCATGAGCTGTCGAACATAAGACACATTGCGTTACCCACATTATGTGGCATTAAAAATGAAAATGTGCAGCTAAAAAGATGAAAATGTTGACACTGTGCTGAAAGGTTGGCATATGGCCTCATACCAGACAAACCTGCACAGCCCATTTCAGTAAAACCCCATCAGTATGTTTGGGAATCTTCCTGTAGAGATTAATTTGCATCACTGGTGATCTGATCACACCAGTAAACACTGGCTGCTATTTAAGCGTCACTTCCTCCAAGCTCAGGATCAGGGCATCCCAAAGAGAAAGAAATTAGGCAAGGGAAGAAGGAGACCTGCATGGCTGAGCAGGGACCTTCTGAAAAGGCTCAGGTGGAAGAAGGGAGTTTACAATAGGTGGAAGAAGGGGCTGACTGCTTGGGAGGAATACAAGAACGCTGTCAGGGTATGCAGGGAGGAAACAAGGAAAGCCAAGGCAGCCTTGGAATTGAACCTGGCAAGGGATGTCAAGGCCAACAGGAAGGATTTCTTTAAGTATATAGGAGGCAAAAGGAAAACTAGGGAAAATGTGGGCCCGTTGTTGAATGAGACAGGTGCAGTGGTGACAGATGATGCAGAGAAGGCGGAGTTGCTAAATGCCTTCTTTGCTTCTGTCTTCACTGTTTGGGCCAGTCCTCCGGAGACCCAGACTTTGCAGGTAACAGAGAAAGTCTGGGGGAAGCAAGAGTATCCCTTGGTTGAAGAGGAGCACGTTAGAGATCAGTTAGATAAACTGGATATACACAAATCCATGCCTCCATCCCTGGGAAGATGATGGAGCAGCTTGTTCTGGGAGTCATCTCAAAGCACCTGGATGAAAAGAAGATTATCAGAAGTAGTCAACATGGATTCACCAAGGGGAAGTCATGTCTGACTAATCTGATAGCCTTCTATGACAAAGTAACTAGATGGGTGGATGAGGGGAGGGCAGTGGATGTTGTCTACCTTGACTTTGGCAAGGCTTTCGACACTGTCTCCCACATCATCCTCACAGGAAAGCTTAGGAAGTGTGGCTTAGATGAATGGACAGTGAGGTGGATTGAGAACTGGCTTACAGATAGAGCTCAGAGGGTTGTGCTTAGTGGTGCAGAGTCTAGTTGGAGGTTAGTAACAAGTGGTGTCCCTCAGGGGTCAGTACTGGGCCCAGTTTTGTTCAACATATTCATCAATGATCTGGATGAAGGGATAGAGTGTACCATCAGCAAGTTTGCTGATGACACAAAACTGGGAGGAGTGGCTGACACGCCAGAAGGCTGTGCCGCCATTCAGTGTGACCTCGCCAGGCTGGAGAGTTGGGCAGAAAGAAACCTTATGAAGTTCAACAAGGGTAAGTGTAGGGTACTGCATCTGGGGAGGAATAACCCCATGCATCAGTACAGGTTGGGGGCTGACCTCTTGGAGAGCAGCTCTGTGGAGAGGGACCTGGGAGTCCTGGTGGACAACAGGATGACCATGAGCCAGCAATGTGCCCTGGCGGCCAAGAAGGCGAATGGCATCCTGGGGTGCATCAAGAAGAGTGTGGCCAGCAGGTCGAGGGAGGTCATCCTCCCCCTCTACTCTGCCCTGGTGAGGCCGCGTCTGGAGTACTGCATCCAGTTCTGGGCTCCCCAGTTCAAGAAGGACAGGGAACTGTCCTTTGCTGGAGAGGGTCCAGCAAAGGGCAACGAAGATGATTAGGGGATTGGAACATCTCTCCTATGGAGAAAGGCTTAGGGACTTGGGTCTCTTTAGTCTAGAGAAAAGAAGATTGAGGGGGGATCTTATTAATACTTACAAATACTTAATGGGAGGATGCCAGGGGGATGGGAGTAGTCTTTTTTCAGTGGCGCCCAGTGATAGGACGAGGGGTAATGGGCATAAACTTGAACATAGGAAGTTCCATCTTAACATGAGGAGGAACTTCTTTACTTTGAGGGTAGAGGGGCACTGGAACAGGCTGCCCAGAGAGGTGGTGGAGTCTCCCACTCTGGAGACATTCAAAACCCGCCTGGACGCTGTCCTGTGCAACCTGTTGTAGGTGACCCTGCTCTGGCGGGGGGGTTGGACTAGATGATCTCCAGAGGTCCCTTCCAACCCTAACCATTCTGTGATTCTGTGAAATGCTTCTGTTTTCTCACAGGAATTAAAATATCCTACTTCTTGGGAGGCGAGAAGAAAAACAGGCATTTCAGTTTTGATGTGGCGTTCAACTTAAATGAGACCTAACTACTTTGACAACAAACTTATTTCAGCAATCCCCTGCACAAATACCATAGAATTCAGTTGGACAAGCACTAGTAAAAATTGGTTTTAAAGGACTGTGGTAGGTCGACCTTGGCTGGCTGCCAGACCCCCCCCACCCAGTCCTTCTCTCACTCTCCCTCCTCAACATGAGAGGGGGAGAAAATAAGACGGACAAGCTCGTGAGTTGAGATAAAGGGAGTTTAATGAGAAAAGCAAAGGCTGTGCGTGGAAGCAAAGCAAAAAAAGGGATTTATTCTCCACTTCCCGGGAAGCAGGGCCTCAGTAAGCATAGCAGTTGCTTTGGAAGACAAACACCTGACTGTCAGTTTGGCACCTGACATTGGGCTCTTGAAGAATTTGAGATAAGGGCAGTAACTGGGGGAAGGTAACAGGCAAAACTTGGACCAGCTATTGCCAGAAAGCAGAATAACTGTGGGGAATTTTTGTTGCTGTAATGTTGTAAAGTGACAAGGAGTGGAGTGCATGTAAACCGTTGATCTTTGTCAGTGTTGTGATGATGGTACTTTGATTTTGGTGTGGTGAATTTTTTTCAGAATTGAATAGTTCGGTTGGAAGGGGTCATCCAGTCCAACTGCCTGACCCCTTCAGGGCTGACCAAAAGTTAAAGCATATCATTAAGGGCATTGTCCAAATGCCTCTCAAACACTGACAGGCAGGAGGCATAAACTTCCTCTCTAGGAAGCCTGTTCCAGTGTTTGACTACCCTTTCAGTAAAATGTTTCCCAATGTCAAGTCTGAACCTCCCCTGATACAGCTTTGAAACATGCCCACGTGTTCTGTCACTGGATACCAGGGAGAAGAGATCAGCACCTCCCTCTCCACTTCCCCTCCTCAGGAAGCTGTGGAGAGCAATGATGTAGAGGCCCCTCAGCCTCCTTTTCTCCAAACTGTGTCCAGCAAGTTTTGTTGATGTCCGTGAAGATTGTGTGATGAATGTATATTTTAATGACAATTCTTAAATATATGATTCACACAGGTGAAGGGTAGAACGTATTGAGTTTACACGGCAAGGTTTTGGTAGTATGGGGGCTGCAGGGGTGGCTTCTGTGAGAAGATGCCAGAAGCTGGCCCCATGTCAGACAGAGTCAGTTCCAGTCAGCTCCAAAATGGACCCACCACAGGCCAAAGCTGAGCCAATCAGTGATGGTGGTAGCACCTCTGTGATAACATATTTAAGAAAGGGTAAAAAACATGATGCAGCAGCAGTGAGGGAGAAGAACGAGAAACGTGAAAGAAGCAACTATGCAGACACCAAGGTCAGTGAAGAAGGAAGGGGACGAGGTGCTCCATGTGCCAGAGCAGATTCCCCTGCAGCTCATGGAGACCACCATGGTGACACAGGTTGTCCCCCTACAGCCCATGGAGGTGCATGGTGGAGCAGATATCCACCCTGCATGGAGTCCTCTGCTGCAGGCTCCTAGCAGGAGCAGGAGAATCTTGTGAAGGACTGTATCCCATGGGACAAACCTCATACTGGACAAGCCCCCATCCCCCATCTCCCCTGTGCTGCTTAGAGTGGGGGGAGGAGGCAGAAGTGTTGGGAGTGAAGTTGAGCCTGGGAAGAAGCGGGGGGGGGGGAAGGTGGTTTTAGTTTTGTTTCTCACTATCCTCCTCTATTTTTAATTGGCAATAAATGTAATTAAACCTCCCACCAGTCTGTCTTGCCCATGATGGTTTTTGGTGAGTGATGTCCCTGTCTGTATCTCAACCCACAAGCTTTTTCATCATTTTTTCTACCCCTGTCTTGTTGAGGAGGGGGAATGAAGAGAGCAGCTTGGTGGGCACCTGGCAACCAGCCAAGGTTAACCCACCAGAGTCCTTTTTTCCCTAAGGACTAAGAAAAAACCCAAACACTAGACCAACGTCATAGCACTTCAAGGAAGAAAGCTCTATCCTACACAGTTTTACTGTTTGCATTTCATGTAGAAGTACTACTGTAAATTGCTACCTTCTCTGAGGATGTTTATGCTGTTAGGAGAGAACCTGTTCCATATGTGAAATGCATTGGAAAAAGGCACTTCATATCTGTAACCGCATCAAACGTAACCCTTTTATTAAGGAATCTATGGGGAGGAAGAGAGAGACACCTTGCTGAAATACTTATCCTAAGTAATAGTTACTCATTCACGGAGCAGACTTCCACCTTCCCAATATCCTTATACAGGGCCTTCTTCAGCCACGCAAGATCCGACACCTGCCATTTCTCTGGCTGTAAGAAGTAACAGCATGCCATGGAAAATTTTCCATCTACTTTGTTGGTTTTTTTTTTTCCATTATGGAAAGAAGAAAAACAAAAAGTGTTGCGACGGGGGAAGACATGGACACTCAATATGAGCAATCAGCAAGCTTCGTTTATTGAATAGCACAGCTGTCTTTTGTAATGGGCTAAAACATATTCCATATTTACTCTACTATAATTGGCTACTACGTGTTTCATATATACTCTGCTATAATTAGTTATATGTGTTCCAACAACACAGCGTTCTGATTGGTTCATCACTCCAGCCCTTAGCTCCTTATCTGCGGCTAGTTACCTCTTCTTCTCCCATGCAGCTACTCCCTCTTTTCCCATGCCTGAGTAATCACAGGCTTCTCATTACCGTGTAGCACCTGTAGTCAGGGTCAGGGTGCCCTTGCCAATTAGCAATCACAGGAACTGGGTCCAATGTTTCCCAAGCTCCTGCTCAGCCAGCTGGATCATATCTATGTTACACTTCTCAGCTAGCCAATTTCCCACAAAAAAGTAAATGTAGCTTTTAGGTCTGAATTCAAACAAAAAAAGCTAAAGATAATGCCTGAAACTGAAGCCTGTTCCTTAGCATTTCCTGTACAGTAAAGCATTTAAAAATGTTACGTTATCTTAATGAAAAGGAAATAATGAAACCAAAGAGAAAACTTTACAAGCATAAGTTTGCCACGTATTTGCCATCACATACTCTATACTGCAACTCTATCCTCATTCTCTTTTACCTGATTTATGAATCATAGAATCAATGGCCACACTTCTTTTGATGCAGCCCAGGATACGGTTGGCCTTCCGGGCTGCGATTGCACATTGCTGGCTCATGCTGAGCTTCTGGTCAATCAGCACG
>NW_009648970.1:26422-26715 GCF_000708025.1 Charadrius vociferus | reverse complement strand
TTGTGCTTGGGATTGCCCCGACCCAGATGTAGGACCTTGCACTTGGCCTTGTTGAACTGCATGAGGTTGGCTTGGGCCCACCTCTCCAGCCTGTCCAGGTCCCTCTGGATGGCATCCCTCCCCTCCAGCGTGTCTACCTCGCCAAACAGCTTGGTATCATCGGCAAACTTGCTGAGGGTGCACTCGACCCCACTGTCCATGTCACCAACAAAAATGTTGAACAGTACAGGTCCCAGTACTGACCCCTGAGGAACGCCACTTGTCACTTCTCTCCACTTGGACATTGAGCCGTT
>NW_009648970.1:19532-25578 GCF_000708025.1 Charadrius vociferus | reverse complement strand
CATCCACGCAGGCCTCCTGGCTTTTCTGCCTGCCTTCCTCTTTGTAGGGATGCATTGCTCCTGAGCTTGGAGGAGGCGGTCCTTGAATATTGACCAACTTTCTTGGGCCCCTCTTCCCTCCAACGCTTCATCCCACGGCACCATACCAAGCAGCTTCTTCAAGAGACCAAAGTCAGCTTTCCCAAAGTCCAGGGTGGTCAGCCTGCTGCGCACCTTCCTCGCTGCCTCGAGGATCTCAAACTCAACCATTTCATGGTCACTACAGCCCAGGCTGCCCTTGAGTTTGACACTGCCTACCAGCCCCTCCTTGTTGGTAAGGACAAGGTCCAGCATAGCTCCTTTCCTCGTTGGTTCCTCAACCACTCGGAGAAGGAAGTTGTCCTCAATGCAATCCAAGAACCTCCTGGATTACCTATGCCTGGCTGTGTTACCCTTCCAACAGATGTCAACAATCAAAGTACATTAAATATACCACACACAGAAAGCCTCATGGCATTTGTTGAGTGAGCCAATTATTTATATAATCAAGAAGGGGATAAGCAACAACAATCAACTTGTTCACCCTGAGTCATGTTAAGAATTGTATGTGGTCAAATACACTGTTAACAAATAAAAAGTAAAAATAGTCAATAGCATCATTGAGAAGCTAAAATTACTAAGTCTCTTAATTTGATTTTTATTTTAAGAAATGCATGTAAAAGAGCCTAACAATTTATATATGTTTTATCATGCAATTCTGTAAGCATGTCATGCAGTTGCATAAACAAAAAGTAAAGTTTTAAATCAGTTACATGGTTTAACATTACATCTTCCATTCTCATTTGGTGGGAGATACCTGAAATACTGGAAGAAAGCTCATCTATTACCCTATAGACACAAGAGTAAAATATGCTTCATTTATCAGTCTGAAGTGCCAAACCTGCTTCTGAATCATTTGGAATAATGCCGTAATCCTAGCTAGACATTTAAGCGTAATTCGTTCTTAGTCACCTAGCTACTTTTGTTTGCTCATTTGTTTATATGTTCTTTCTTATGCCCTAACTAAAAAGTCCCCATCATTTGGTAAACTTGTCAGGGGCACAGGAAGATTCTTCCTGTAACAGCATATTTATGTACAAGTTAAACACATGTCGGTTTAATAGCCAAATGTTACATAAGGACTAGCATCGTGTTAAGCGATCACATTGCCTTCTTGGAAGATGGGTATATTGTTTGTAAGCATTTGTCACTTTAAATTTAAAGACCAAATGACCAAAATCCAAAGTGTTCTGCACCTATATTCATATTCTTTTTGCCAAGGAATATGTACCACACTGTTTGCACCAAAATTTAAATACCCATTTATCACACTTTGTCAGTACCCACTCTTACTAAACAGCCTTTCCCCTCTTTAAATGTTTAATGAGCCTCAACAGAATTAGTGCTCCTGAATGATTATAAGACCCTATATGAATTATTAAGAGACTAAAGCTTAGTTTTGAATACAGGCTCGTATCCCACCAGTGGACAATTTACATACAATACAGTTCATGATTTTATAGAACAATGAGGGATTTCTCATTCCATACTTTCCTCCTTAGATCTACTGAGATAAGTTATTTAGACAAGCCTTTGTCCAGATTAAAAAAGCAAATGAATATGAGAGAGACCATCAGAATCACTAAGTACTGGTATCAGCACGGTTATCCTTCCTAAAATAGTCTCGCCCTGACAGTATCACAAATCTGGACACATTCTCCTCAAATATCCAGTTCCAAGGTGCATTCACAAAGCAAAAAACCACAAACTGAACAAGCTTTTTATGATGCAGTTGAGTTGATTTTACTTTAATACAAGAAGGTGGACAAATGATAATTTTGATGTTTTAAAACAGTTCCACGATTAAAAAAATAAAATTCATGTGCCAGGGCACATGAAGGCCCACAACACACCCTTGTTCCCTTATCGGAAGTATATATAGTGGCAGCAGTAATAATGTATCCCTTGAGTGTTAGTACTAGCTGACTGATGGGATGCACATTATGTTTCTGATATAAATAATTTTTATGTATTATTCAGCAGTGAAGATAGCTTCTTCCAAGTCATGTGCTGTGTGCTCTGTATTTTTGTTTCTTCTTAGGAAGGGTAAGTCTGGCATATGCGACATCCACATTTGAATACAGACCCTGACAACTCTGCCCAGGCCTGCTGGCAAAGATTTGAACAAAACAATGATGTTGTCAGTATACCGGCTGTATTAAAACAGATCCATTTGAAATAACTTTTGCAGTCAAAAGGAAACATCCCCCCCCTTTTCCCCCAAATAAAAACCCAGCCACAAATGACAAACATTTAAAGTTCACTGCTAATATTTCCTTCATTCCCTTTAGGGACATTGTTGTTTGCTGACATCTTTGTCTGGTCATCAAGCTGTATTCCAGCTGTTCATGCTTCTCTGACCTCAACAAGCCATCTTAAACAAGTCACTATGTCAAAGTGAGAAATAAGGAGATTAGATAGGTTTAAGCAAAAAGAAATAACAAACCAAAAAAAACACACCACAAAAAACACAGCTATACAAACCTAGTACTAGCTTTGTACCCCAACCTCCACATGGCCACTTTCAAGTTACAGCAATAACTAAAACTAATGAACTACTACAAAAAGTATTTCCTTCTGTACATGATTTTTATTATTTACATAATACAACAGAGCATATATCCTGGATAGTGTGATTATGTGCAATACCTAAGTATGAACTATCTGTACATGTTTGCATATCTGATAACTAAATTGAAAGAACAAAAAGTTAAAGCAAAAGCCTGATACTTTTAAAAGTGAACTAAAAAACTAAGACCGAACACTGCAATAAAAGTCAGAAGTAGTATCTTGTGTACATACACAACTATTTACAGATGAGAAGAGGCATTACTACAACACTAGTCTACACTATACTTGATTATATAGAAAAATTCCATGTTTCATTCATCACAAAAACCCCTTCCATTATAACACAGAAGTGATATTACCAGACAAGCATTAGTGAACTATACTGCTCTTTCTAGTTATTATACAAAGCTGTAGATAATGGAGCCCATGCAATACACCCAAGAACACTACAGTCCTACACCCAAGTACAATTAAAAATGATAAAGCAGCCCTCCAAGAGTGGTTCCAGCTCCCACGTAAGTCTACAGGAGTCATGTTGGGTATGGTTTTCCATAACCAACGATTGTTGCATGTGCAATTGTTACATTTAAAACTTTTTTTTTTAATTTAAAAAAAGCTCCTAATATTCTTTTGAACCCAGAACACATTGAATTTAAGAAGTACATGAATAATAAACTGCTCAAATACTTCTGCAACTTACACAGATGCATGTGTCACTTGATAGAGCTGCTGCGGTGTGTCTAAAAAACCCCCACATGTGGCTTTTGTTCTGTAAGCCCATCTTAGCACAATATTGTGCTACACAACATTTTTAGCTATGCAAGGAAAAGCAGACAACTGTTGCAGGCCAGTTCTTAAGTTTCTAACAGGACATTTCTTTTAGGAAACTCTTTTCATGATTCTAAAGTTAATGTAATCTGTTCCAAAATAGTTTTCTTCTCACACACGAGATTTTTTTCCATTTTCCCATTGCAATCGTTAAATGACTTTTTATTAAATATGGCACTAACGCTCATCTAACCGGAAGGTAGAGCCCTCTACGTGGCTTACATTCTGCTGGAAAACAATGGAGTGTGGAAACTAAAAGTAGAACAAGATTTTTAAAGGATAGAAGTAGACCACCAACCTTTCTGACATATCCTTCTCCCAAACAGGCACATAGTCTTTGGCTAGTGTTATACACCTTGAACATCTCAAAAGGCAGATCTGCTGCAAACATGCAGACAGTATACATCTGTTTGGCACATGTGAACTAGAGCATGTCCTCTGTGCATGTGTATTCCTGTGCAGGTTCTGATCATCCGATCATGTTCTGAGGAGAGCATATACATTTTCAAGGGCTGTATCTATCCAATTCTGTCTGTAACAAACACCCAAACAATCTGAAATATCATTAAGACAGACAAGGCTAAAATTAAAACTTTAGAGAACAAAGGAAAATGGCCATGCATCTGCTCTTTAATGCATTCCTAGAGTATATTAAAATAAAACAAATAAAAGTCAGTCTTTTCACAAGTAGGCTATATTCTCTGGATTTTTTCAGCCACCACAACTGGATTCTCTTTCCTGATTTTTGCTGCAGCTTCTGCTTTGTAATCATATGGGCAGTTATGCTTGTCAGAATAACGGTGAAGTCCACAAAATAAATTTCCACATCGGCAATCAAATCCTGTACAAAGAAATGGAAAACCAACATCACTAGGGATCTAACATTACGGATTTTGAAACAGCACGCAAGTTTAATGGCTACAGATATTTCAACAAGTCTAATCTAGTAATAGGCAACTAATCATATAGATCTGTTCAATATTGACAAAGTGCTCTCATACCCGTAAGGCCAACCTTCTTTCTGCACATGAAACATCTATTCTTCTTGGGTTTAGGCAGTTCAGAAGCTTTCTCTTTACTCTGTGAAGTACTAGGTTGAGAAACTGATGGGCTTGGTTGAGTAACAACTGTTAAAGCAAGCAAAAGAAATAAAGGTTAATTTCTTCCTTTTCTTGACTTCACTAGCTACTCAGTAGCATGCTTGTATTTATTAACAGTCAGTTCCCCTCTACTAAGACCCAAAGTTTATTGTCTGAAGTACTAAGTAGAATAGGTATTCTATTAACTTCCCTTTTACCTCTACAGAAAACAATCAAGTTTTCCCCACTGTTCCATCATCTAGAAAATACAGGATACCTAGCGTTATCACCTGTATACACCCATATAGGTGTAAAGGCTTTGAAAGCATTCCAGAAGTTCCATGTACACACGTTAAAAGTCATATGATCTAGTTTAAATTAATCCAAAACAATAACAATATTGTCACTGCTAAAGTTGTTGAACAGGAGATACTTGTGGAAAACAGTCAATGGGAACATATTTTAGAAACAAACTCCATTTACAGTAATGTTTTTATGTCATAGTACCAAGTTACTCTGCCACTATGCCTGTCAAGTCAGATGATCTAAAACCTCAATCAACCAGAACAACAGCTAACATTCTTGAGCTTCAAACCACTGATTAGGTGATACATCAAGCATACTACTACAAACCACACAGCTCAAGAGAGCCCTTGTTTCAGACACTTTTTTCAGTAATTTAAAGGGGGAAAAAAAAGTACGTATTTACATTGGATATCTGTACCTCATACTACATTCAACCTTAATGATCAAGCAGGTAGAGTCAAAATGACTTATTTTTCAGTTGCCTTTGTCATGAACACTTTTGGCCAAACTTGTCACATTTTACTCAAGTTCTCCGCAGGATAATAATGGGTCCTTCTGGTGAACTTTCATGGATGTGGATCTGTTAGTTTTCTTTGAAAAATTAATTTTTCATCAGTTGTTTTTAAAATCTTTTTTATACTCAAATTAATGCAGAGGAAAGTCAAGGGAGGTGTGTTTGTATACAAACTTTAACACATACAACCCAAGGAGTCTGTTCCGGTTCAGTTTTCCTGGACACTCAGTTGTACGATCATAGAATCATGGGATGGTTAGAGTTGGAAGGGACCTTAAAGACCATCGAGTTCCAACAACCCTGCCGTGGGCAAGGACACCTCCCACTACATCAGGTTGCTCAAAGCCTCATCCAACCTGGCCTTGAACACCTCCACGGGTGGGGCCACCTCAACTTCCCTGGGCAACACGTTCCAGTGCCTCACCACCCTCAGAGTGAAAAATTTCTTCCCAATATCTAATCTAAATCTACCTTCTTTCAGTTTAAAACTGTCACCCCTTGTCCTATTGCTACACTCCCTGATAAAGATTCCCTCCCCATCTTTCCTGTAGGCCCCCTTTAAGTACTGGAACGCTGCAAGAAGGTCTCCCCGGAGCCTTCTCTTCTCCAGGCTGAACAACCCCAATTCTCTCAGCCTGTCTTCATAGGAGAGGGGCTCCAGCCCCCGATC
>NW_009648970.1:8995-17507 GCF_000708025.1 Charadrius vociferus | reverse complement strand
CAAGGGAAAGTGAGGGAAACCAGATTGGCAGACAATGCGGCCACTCCAACCCCGGTGGCAGACAATGTGGCCACATTAACCCGATTTTTCACCCTACATTTCCTCCTCCCATTCATAATCGCAGGCCTCACCCTAATCCATCTTACCTTCCTCCATGAATCCAGCTCAAACAACCCCCTAGGCATCGTATCAAACTGTGACAAAATTCCATTCCATCCCATCCCTACTTCTCACTAAAAGACATCCTAGGATTCATTCTCATACTCCCCCCACTAATAACCCTAGCCCTATTTTCACCCAACTTACCAGGAGACCCAGAAAACTTTACACCAGCAAACCCGCTAGTCATGCCCCCTCACAAACCAGAACAATACTTTCTATTCGCATATGCTATCCTACGCTCAAGCCCCAACAAACTAGGGGAAGTACTAGCCCTAGCTGCCTCCATACTAGTTCTGTTCTTAAGCCCCCTCCTTCACAAATCTAAACAACACACAATAGCCTTCCACTGTATCTCACTACTCCTATTCTGAACCCTAGTCGCTAATCTCTTCATCTTAACATGAGTGGGCAGCCAACCAGTAGAACACCTGTTCGTCATCATCGGTCAACTAGCCTCCCTCGCCTACTTCATCCTCCTCCTACTCCTCTTCCCCATCACTGGAGCTCTAGAAAACAAAATACTCAACTACTAAAAATACTCTAATAGTTTATAAAAAACATTGGTCGTGTAAACCAAAGACTGAAGACTACACCTCTTCTTAGAGTTCACCTAACCATTACCAGAAAAAGAGGACTTAAACCTCTATCTCCAACTCCCAAAGCTGGTATTTTATACTAAACTATTCTCTGATTTTTTTCCCCCCTAAACCGCTCGAATTGCCCCACGAAATAACCCCCACACTAATTCCCGCACAACAAAGTCAATAACAACCCTCACCCCGCCACTAAAAACATTCCAGCCCCACACGAATAAAACATAGGTACCCCACTAAAATAGAATCGAACACAAAACATACCCTCACTATCAACAGTAACCACCCCAAACTTCCAACGCTCAAACCCACCAGCAGCCACTCCCACAACAAGCACCAAAATAAAACCAACACTATAACTCACAACACACCAATCCCCTCAAGCCTCCAGAAACAGATCAGCTGCCAAAGATACAGAATAAACAAAAACCACCAACATCCCCCCTAAATAGACTATAAACACCACCAAAGACACAAAAGCAGCACCCAAACTTAACAGTCATCCACACCCTGCAACAGAGGCCATCACCAAGCCAACTACTCCATAATACAGTGAAGGGTTGGATGCAACTGCTAAACCCCCTAACACAAAACAAAACCCTAAAAAAAGCACAAAATAAGTCATAGTGGTTCCTGCTTGGCTTTTCTCCAAGGTTTATGGCCTGAAAAGCCATCGTTGACAAACATCAACCACAGGAACCATAAATATATAGTGGGGCCACCTCCCCATGTATGTTAGTACATTAATATATCAGCCCCGTAATACATATAATGCATGTACTATTAATATACAAGTGGGCATAATCCCTCCCATTCACATTTTACCTTCAAGGAATGATCAGATCAATGAACAACAGAATGATTACGCTACCTGTACTAGAACCATCCTAGTGGCGTACTGTACATAATACCCTCAACTAACACGGCAGTGCTTGAACACATACCCTGAATGGTCACAGACCAAGACCCGCGATATCTCTCACCGTGCCTACAGCTCAGACCAGGTTATCTGCTAATCATTCTTCTCACATGAAGTCAGCAACCCGCTGCATATAAGATCCTACGTTACTAGCTTCAGGACCATTCTTTCCCCCTACTTCTTTTTCGCCTCTGGTTCCTATGTCAGGGCCATAACTAGGTTAATCCTCACAACTTGTACTTCACCAATACATCTGGTAGGCTATATATCACCATCTCACCCGTGATCGTGACATCTGGATAGCCTTGGCACTTTTGGTTCCCTTTTTTTGGGGGGGCGTCTTCAGGCAGCTCCTCCAGTGCACCGAGGTAAATACAATCTAAGACTTGAGCATACAATGCGTTGCAACCTAGTTTTGGTCCTCAGGGGTTACTGAATGAGATGGTTGAAGTATATGGGGAATCATCTTGACACCGATGCACTTTGCTTTCCGTTTGGTTATGGTGCATCCACAGACTCTTATTTATACTGCTATTTAGTGAATGCTTGCAGGACATAATTTCTTACTCTTTACACTTCCTCTAACTTTCTAAACACCACCAGTAAATTTCAACTAAATATACACTACATTTTTCATCCCACATTTTATTCACACCTTTTTTACGTGTCATCAGCACTGGAATTACATTAATAAAACAACACCACATACTTTGTTCACACATTCGCATAACAAACCACAAACTATAAAAGAAACTCTCCTACAAACAACAAACAAAACCGTCCCTGTAGCTTAATAGCAAAGCATGGCACTGAAGATGCTAAGATGGCTGCCACACTCACACAGGGACAAAAGACTTAGTCCTAACCTTACTGTTAATTCTTGCTAAACATATACATGCAAGAATCCATGCCCCAGTGTAAATGCCCTCAATCTCTTATTAAGATGAAAGGAGCGGGCATCATGCACACCTGTAACCGTAGCCCAAGACACCTTGCTTAGCCACATCCCCAAAGGTACTCAGCAGTAATTGGCATTAAGCAATAAGTGTAAACTTGACTTAGTTATAGCAACTCTCAGGGTTGGTAAGTCTTGTGCCAGCCACCACGGTCACACACGAGACCCAAATTAACCATATACAGTGTAAAGAGTGGTACCGTGTTGTCACAAAGACTAAGATCAAAATGCAACTGAGCTGTCATAAGCCCAAGATGCACCTAAGGTCACCCTTAAGGTGATCTTAGCACCCTCGATCAATTAAACCCCACAAAAGCTAAGACTCAAACTGGGATTAGATACCCTACTATGCCTAGCCCTAAATCTTGATCCTTGCCCTGCCAAAGCATCCTCCCGAGAACTACAAGCACAAACACTTAAAACTCTAAGGACTTGGCACTGCCCCAAACCCACCTAGAGGAGCCTGCTCTATAACTGATAACCCACGATACACCTGACTGCTCCTCGCCAGAGCAGCCTACATACTGCCATCGCCAGCTCACCTCCCTTGAGAGTGCAATAGTGAGCATAACAGCCTAAACCCGCTAACAAAGCAGGTCAAGGTATAGCCCATGGAGCAGAAGAAATGGGCCACATTTTCTAGTATAGAAAACTTCACAGAAGGGGGTGTGAAACCACCCCCAGAAGGCAGATTTAGCAGTAAAGCAGAACAATAGAGCCCCCTTTAAGTCCGCCCTGGGGCACGTACATACCGCCTGTCACCCTCCTCACAAGCTACAAGCCCCCATAACTAATACACATCCCAGTTGAAGATTAGGTAAGTCATAACAAGGTAAGTGTACTGGAAGGTGCACTTAGCATACCAAGATGTAGCTATAATATAAAGCATTCAGCTTACACCTGAAAGATATCTGCCACTTACCAGGTCGTCTTGAAGCCCACTCTAGCCCAGCCACACTTCACAGCTAACAACAACTAAAAACCCACTTTACCATCAAACTAAAGCATTCTTCCAACTTAGTATAGGCGATAGAAAAGACCCACTTGGCACGACAGAGATTTGTACCTGTCCTGGTTCCGGCAGGGATGGGGTTATTTTTCCCAAGGAGCCAGCAGAGGACACAGGTATTCCATACCATGTGACCCATGCCCAGGTTTTAGGGGGGGAGCTAGCCCTGGGAGGGGGCAGGAAGTGGCAGCTTGGGGCTGCGGAGCTGCAGGTCGGGTCAGTGAGTGGCGGCACTGTAATCGTGTTCATATGTTCCTTTACCTGTGTTATTGTTTTCTCTTCCTTTTGCTGTTCTGTTAAACTGCCTTTATCTCAATCCACGAGTTTTTGCCTTTTTTCTTCCGATTTTGCCCACGGCTGTGGGAGTTGCGCGAGCAGCTGCGTGGTTCTTTGTTCTCAGCTGAGGCCAAACCACGACAGTACCGCAAGGGAAAGGTGAAATAATAACGAAAAAACAAGCAATAAACAGCAAGGATAAACCCAGCAATAAACAGCAAGGATAAACCCAGCAATAAACAGCAAGGATAAACCCAGCAATAAACAGCAAGGATAAACCCAGCAATAAACAGCAAGGATAAACCCAGCAATAAACAGCAAGGATAAACCCAGCAATAAACAGCAAGGATAAACCCAGCAATAAACAGCAAGGATAAACCCAGCAATAAACAGCAAGGATAAACCCAGCAATAAACAGCAAGGATAAACCCTTGTACCTCTTGCATCATGATTTAGAGAGAACAACCAAGCAAAATGAACTCAAGCTTGCCACTGGAAACCCAAGCGAGCTACTTGCAAGCAGCTACCCGTAAGCAAACCTGCGTCTGTTGCAAAAGAGTGGGATGATTTGCTAGTAGGGGTGAAAAGCCAACAGAGGCAGGTGATAGATTTGTTTCACAGGCAACCAGCTAAGTTCCCTCTTGACCTCCCTCCACGGACATTCAATCTAACCTCCATGTAGTAGATCAAGAGCAATTTAGAGGAGGTACAGCTCCTTTAAAAAAAAAGAACACAATCTCTCCTAGAGGATAACTACTCAACTAACTTCCCAAAACTGTAGGCCTTCAAGCAGCCACCACCAAAGAGTGCATCAAAGCTCTGTGTGTAAAAATCCAAGAACAACACGACTCCCTTCTCACTAACAAGCCAACCTATAGCAATAGGATAATCAATGCTAGAATGAGTAACTGAGGGCCTTCCCCTCTCAAGTGCAAGCTTACATCCCCACATTATTAACAGACTACAACTAATATCTCAATTCCAACAAGATTAAGATATTAAACCCCACCCTGTTACCCCAACTCAGGAAAGATTAAAATCTGTAAAAGGAACTAGGCACACTCAAGGCACGACTGTTCACCAAAAACAGCCTTCGGCCAACCAAGTATTGAAGGTGATGCCTGCCCAGTGATACAATGTTTAACGGCTGCAGTATCCTAACCGTGCAAAGGGAGTACAATCAATAATCCCATAAAACAAGACTTGTATGAATGGCTAAATGAGGTCTTAACTGTCTCTTACAGATAATCAGTGAAATTGATACCCAACACAATTGGCCAATGGACCAAGCTAACCCCAGGGATAACAGCGCAATCTCCTCCGAGAGCCCACAAGGAGGTTTACGACCTCGATGTTGGATCAGGACATCCTAATGGTGCAGCCGCTGTTAAGGGTTTGTTTGTTTGTTCAACAATTAACAGTCCTACATGATCCGAGTTCAGACCAGAGCAATCCAGGTCAGTTTCTATCTATGACAAACTTTCCCCAGTACGAAAGCACGTCCTCCCCCAAGTAATGAGCCCAACTAAATTACTAAAAGGCTACCCCCCACACACACCCTTTCTAGAAAAGGAGCACTAGTGTGGCAGAGCTCGGTAAACGCAAAAGGCTTAAGCCCTTTACCCAGAGGTTCAAATCCTCTCCATAGCCCCCCCCGACCTGACCCCCTACTTTAACCTACCTCATTATATCCCTATCCTGTGCCATCCCAATTCTAATTGTCATGGCCTTCCTGACACTAGTAGAATGAAAAGTCCTAAGCTACATACAAGCCCAAAAAGGCCCAAACATTGTAGGCCCTTTCAGATTGTTAAAACCCATAGCAGATGGGGGTCAAACTGTTCACTAAAGAGCCTATTCGCCCATCTACCTCCTCTCCGTTCCTCTTCATTATAATCCCTATACTAGCCCTCCTCCTGGAGATCGCTATCCAAATCCCTCTTCCCCTCCCCTTCTCCCTCACTGACTTAAACCTAGGTCTCCTCTTCCTCCTAGCCATATCCTCAATCTTGTGGTCAGGTTGGGCTTCAAATTCAAAGTACGCCTTAATTGGTGCTCTACGAGCAGTAGCACAAACTATCTCTTATGAGGTAACACTAGCCATTATCCTCCTGTCTGTAATCATATTAAACAGAAATTATACCTTAAATACACTTTCCACTACTCAAGAACCATTATACCTCATCTTTTCCTCCTGACCTCTCGCAATAATATGGTACATCTCAACACCCGCTGAAACAAACCATACTCCATTCAACCTCACAGAAGGAGAGTCCAAACTAGTATCAGGTTTCAATGTAGAATATGCTGCAGGACCATTCGCCCTGTTTTTCCTAGCTGAATATACAAATATCATGCTAATGAACACACTAACCACCATCCTATTCCTAAACCCTAGCTCACTAAGCCTACCCCAAGAGCTATTCCCAGTAGTCCTAGCCACAGAAGTCTTACTCTTCTCTTCTGGCTTCCTATGAATTTGTGCCTCCTACCCACGATTCCGCTATAACCAACTCATGTACCTCCTCTGAAAAAACTTCCTAACACTAGCACTGTGCCTTTGACACACCAGCATACCAATCTGCTACGCAGGCCTACCTCCTTACTTAAAGAAATGTGCCTGAACGTAAAGGGTCACTATGATAAAGTGCACATAGAGGTATACCAGCCCTCTCATTTTCTAAGAAAGATTTAGAAAAGTAGGAATCAAACCTACACAAGAGAGATCAAAACTCTCCATACTTCCTTTATATTATTTCCTAGTAGGGTCAGCTAACAAAGCTATGGGGCCCATGCTTCAAAAATGAGATGGTTTAACTCCTGCCTCTACTAATAAACCCAGATGCAAAATTAATCTCCTCCTTAGGCTTACTTCTAGGAACAACCATTACAATCTCAAGCAGCCACTGGATAATAGCTTGGCCTGGCCTAGAAATTAATCCCCTTGCCATTACCCCCCTTATCTCAAAATCCCACCACCCTCGAGCCATCGACGCAGCAATCAAGTACTTCCTAGTACAAGCAGCTGCCTCAGCATTAATCCTCTTCTCAAGCATAACTAATGCGGGATCTACAGGACAATTAGACATTACCCAGCTAACTCACCCAACATCATGCCTCCTACTAACAATAGCAATTGCAATAAAACTAGGACTGGCGCCATTTCACTTCTGATTCCCAGAAGTGCTTCAAGGCTCATCTTTAACCACCGCCCTACTACTATCAATGATAATAAAATTCCCCCCAATTACCCTCCTTTTTCTAACATCCCACTGTCTTAACCCAACACTACTAACCACAATAGCCATCGCCTCAGCAGCCCTAGGTGGCTGGATCGGACTAAATCAAACACAAATCCAAAAAGTCCTAGCCTTCTCATCCATCTCCCACCTTGAATGGATAACTATCATCATTATTTATAACCCTAAACTCACCCTAATGACCTTTTATCTGTACTCCCTAATAGCCACCACTGTATTCCTCACCCTCAACACAACCAAAGTGTCATGGTTTGAGCCCCACGTGGCCCCATGTTGGGCGCCCATCCCCTAGCTCTGATGGTATCACTTTGGCATAACCATTAAAGGGTGAGGTAAACCTTCCCCAGGTAAAACCAAAAGCGTATTTAGTAATAGAAACCATCATGTAATGCCCGAGATACACAGGTAGAACCATTATCCAAGTAAACATATTATTCATCCGAATTCCAAACCAAAACAGCACATTTAAACCATCGCATACAAACACAATGAGCAAATAAACCATGCAACACATTTGGCAGGTTAAACAGAGTTGCATCAATTAACTTTAAAAAAAGCTCTCCAAAAGCATGATATAACATTTCGCTTAAGAATGACATGATGTGAGCTGTCTGTTTTAAATCTCTGAGCAAGCTGAAATTCAAACTAGTCAGGCAATCTATCAGAGCCCTGATCGAGCCTCAGTCAGACCCACGTTGGGCGCCAATAAATCTGTTGTGGTTGGGGCCACTGAGGTGAGTGACAGATGCTCTCCCCCACCTCTCTCTTCAAGGAGAGGAAGAAGAGAGAGAGAGACTTGTGATTTTAGAAAGAACTGAACTACTTTAATGAAATAATAATAAATAAAAATATTAAAAAACATATCAAGCTCCCAGGATGACAATCACGTCACCAGCTGGCACTGAGGAAGTCCCAGGCTGGACTCAGTGACGAACGGAAACTGGATTCCGGATCTGGATCAGAGGCAGATGAACAGAGTCCTCGTTGGATGCAGGCCATTGAAGAAAGAGAGCTGACCCTTTGATCCCTCAGCTTTTATACCGAGCATGAGGCAGATTGGATGGAATACCCTGTTGGTCAGTTTTGGGTCACCTGTCCTGTCTGCTCCTCCCCGCAGGTGGGATCCCTCTACGCTTTTCCACTTCCGACCCTCCAACGGGGCAAATACCAAAGTTAGCTGGCCTTGGTTGGTACAGCAATAAGTATAAGCAGGAGCCTCTCTGCATACCATTCCTTGGCATCAACTGTAGACATAGGTCTTATCACTCTGAAAGCAAACAGTTTCTGCACAATATGCTGTTAATTTCAGTAGTTAGAAGAGGCTTAGCTGCAAAGTAA
>NW_009648970.1:0-7961 GCF_000708025.1 Charadrius vociferus | reverse complement strand
CCACTAACCACAACCCTCTGAGCTCTATCTGTAAGCCAGTTCTCAATCCACCTCACTGTCCATTCATCTAACCCACACTTCCTAAGCTTGCCTGTGAGGATGATGTGGGAGACAGTGTCGAAAGCCTTGCCAAAGTCAAGGTAGACAACATCCACTGCCCTCCCCTCATCCACCCATCCAGTCACTTCATCATAGAAGGCTATCAGATTAGTCAGACATGACTTTCCCTCGGTGAATCCATGTTGACTACTTCTGATAAACTTCTTTTCCTCCAGGTGCTTGGAGATGACACCCAGAACAAGCTGTTCCATCATCTTTCCAGGGACAGAGGTGAGGCTGACCAGCCTGTAGTTTCCCAGGTCATCCTTCTTGCCATTTTTGAAGGCTGGAGTGACACTGGCTATCCTCCAGTCCTCAGGCACCTCACCTGTCCTCCAGGACCTTTCAAAGATGATGGAGAGCGGCCCAGCAATGACTTTTGCCAGCTCCCTCAGCACTCACGGGTGCATCCCATCAGGCCCCATGGATTTGTGGATATCCAGTTTATCTAACTCTCTAACATGCTCCTCATCAGTCAAGGGAAAGTCTCGCTTCCTCCAGACTTGCTCTGTTACCCGCAAAGTCAGAAAGGAAGTGAGCCACAAAACCAAAAAACGCTCAATATGATATGACATGATACAATATGATTATTTAAACATACTTTTTTCAGAACAGTTTGGTTTTAGTGCTTGATATGTAAGTCAGCTCTTGTATGGACATTTTATTGACACTTAAAAACCTGCAAAAACAAACAGGTTTCTTAAAGACCTCTACTATGCCTCACCAACTGGGTAATGGTATTGCTCTGATGTAATAATCAAAACAAGTAAAGGAGTTAAATAAGGGTTTGATATTTTTTTTCTGCATTTAATTCCTGTAAATTAGCATAAAAAAAACACAAAGATGAACAATATCTCTAGAATGCTTCAGGTATATTCTGACTTTGGTCAAGACTGTACTGGAATTCAATCCTTTAAAAGTGTGGAAGCATATCAAAAGCATATAAAATGCATGATATAACTAGTGCCCAGTTATGAACTGGAGTTTTGATATCAAGGACTTGTGAACAGTTCATCAGATAAGTAACTGAACACATGCCACAATTCAATTGCAGAATGACAACAAGCAATAAAGTTGAACTACAAGATTACAAGTTACAACAAAATGTAGCATGTTACACATCTAAATTACAGCCAACTAGGCCAGTTACATCTGTGATGCCTGTCTTCCTTCAAATGCTAAGGTATGATCAACTGCCTTCAGACCTGATTTGTTCTGAATGAGAATCCAGGTTACAACCTCAACCTGGGAAAAACAAAAGAGACAAGCCTGTTAAGCCTCATTTTTGTCAACTTCAGAACCTTCTAGAATCAGAAGGTTAAACAACAGCAAGAAAGTACACTTTTATTCCAGACTTAAAGACAATTGTCCAGACCTAACTATTTAAAACTTTCTGGCTTGCAGAAGATAATAAGCCTTCATAGTGCTGAAGACAAAGAAAAAACAAAAAAAACCCCAAACAAAGAGATGCCTACTTTGCTTGAAGGCTACATTGTTTGTTCCTGACTTACCATCTGATAGACAGTTATGAAATTCAATTGCCAGGGTGAGACTACAGATAAAACTAAAGTCTTTTCATTAGCAACATCATGACAGGCATTATCTTAGAGAATTACATCTCAGAAACTATTAGCTTTGTTATGAGGTGACATGAATTATCTACTCTACTATTGTTTCAGCTCCTCAAGAGATACCAATGCATATTGAATGCTGCTGGAAAAAAGTAACCTGAAGAAGTTTGTAATCTAAGAACAGTATATAAGGACTATTCTGTGCTGTCTAAAATCTGCCCCCAACTTGATGAACTTCTACATTTAGAGCAGCTGAATACTGTTTCAAGAATTTATGGATATATACACTAAGGAAGACAATTTTTTTATACAAGTTTTTTTTGCAAACATTTAAATTCCATGATAGTTTTCCCAATAATCTCTACACAAGCTTTAACAGAGCTTTGACCAGTTTCAACTGTTTTTCAAACTGCAAGATTACTTTTCATATTGAGTTGCTTTTAGGGATTTTTTTCCCCTCTCTTCCCCCCTATTCTAATCAATAAAGAGCGCTGTGTGACACTACCATTTAGTTGCCTTGTTATGAGAAAATTGATATTGAGTCAAGAGAAACAGAAGATTGCCTTTTACAGTTGGCAAAATGACAAATCCCTATTGGCAGTTTTAGTAAGACAAAAACTCAGCTATTCCTTGACCATTACTACCAGTTTATGGGTTTCTTTCCTCTCTGTCACTTTTTCAGGTAGCAATTCATAACAAGACAATATGAGTTTATAGAAATGTATGCTTTGTTACAATATTTAAGTTACATACAATAAACCTCTTCAGACAACATAAGTTACAAGATGAAACATGTAAAAATCTCCTCAGTCTGTACGTAACCAAAAAGGAATATAGTAAAAGCAATTGTAATTTAGTTCATGTCACAATTTTAACTTCACATGACTTAAAACAGTAAAAACCTGTGTACAAACACTGAGCAATTAACTATCAGCTGTAACAGCAGTCTTATTGACAAAGATGTGGCACTGAGTGGTACCTACCGGAATTTTCAACTCAAATTTTCCAAAACAACAAAAAAAATCATTTTATCTTCAGTTGTAGCGAACATCAGCTTTTAGTGTTTTAAGATTGTTTCAGAACTTAAAATCAACAAGTACCAATACCTATAGATATCAAACAAGTACATTAAGATACCTATTTGAATAAACTGCTATATAATAAAACATGAATTCAATCACTCACTAGTAGGTAGGGAAGCAATCCCTCCCCACCAAGAAATACTTTACACTTCGAAGTTTAAATATACAGTTACAACCTTCCTGAACAGGAGTAAAACTTTTAAATTGAACATTCTCACTAAGCAATTAATGCCATAAGTATTCTATATCCACGGAACAATGTTTTAGTTATATCTACTGATTACTCAATTAGTCCAAAAGCCTTTAACAATCTTTGTTAGTACCTTAAATCAAGTATTCCGCTCTCCCCCACTCTCATCATTCTATAGAATAGAATTTATTAAGAATTCTGTTCTCCAAATCCAAACTATTTAGATTGCCACGAGTCCGCAGGAACTGTACTGCTAGATTTTATACAGAAATCAACACTGACTTCAGAAATTGAGTATCTTGCGCCCAAATACAATTTGTCTTTTAAAAAAAATGAAGGTTTGATAGCCAAAATGCTCCTCAAGTGTTCAATTTTATTAGATTGACAGGTGCCTGAAAACTATTTTCTGACTCTAGTAATTTTTCTTGATTGTGAAGGTACTAATACTCAAGAAGCATCCATAATTAACAGTTCCTAACCAGACCATCACCACAAACATGCCTACTTCAGAGAAAGTAAATAAATTGTCAGCTTCTGTTAAGTCAGTTGTACCCAGTGCTACTCTGCAAACTTACCTGGCTCAATCTCTGTTTGCAGTGATACTTTTTCCTCTCTCGAAATGCTCATTTCTGTCATTTGCTGCATTACAGGCAAAGCGGCAACAGGCACATTTCTGTTCATGTACAGTGAAATGGGTAGTTACATTAGTTTTGGGTTCATAATAAGAGCTTAAACTGTCAAAATCCATCAATAGACTACCTGATCAGTTGTTATTGATACACATTTGTGACCTGTACTTCTATCTCTTTCCTAGAAGAAACTAGGCAATCTGTAGCAAATATTTCCCCAGATAAACCAGAAATGTCCTTGTAAATGCAGTAGTCCAATACCAAACACTAATTAGTTCTCATTTATAAAGATTCATAAAGCACTGTCAGGTGCACTGTCCCTTTTTCGTCTGCAGAAGCTCACTGTAATAGGGCAAGGTTACTGCAATGTTACTTGCTGTACACTCACAGTTCTTTCAAACCTCTAAATAATACCTTCATCTGGTGAAGGGTCTATAGAACAAGTCTTATGAGGAGCAGCTGAGGGAACTGGGGTTGTTTAGCCTGCAGAAAAGGAGGGTTGCTTTCTGCAACTACCTGAAAGGAGGTTGTAGCAAGGTGGGTGCCAGTCTCTTCTCCCAAGTAAGAAGTGATAAGACAAGAGGAAACAGCCTCAAGTTGTGCCAGGGGAGGTTTAGATTGGATATTAGGAAAAACTTCTTCACTGAAAGGATTGTCAAGTATTTGGAACAGGCTGCCCAGTGAAGCAGTTGAGTTACCATCCCTGGAGTCATTTAGAAGACTGTGTAGACATGGGGCTTAGGGACATGATTTGGTGGTAGACTTAGTGTTAGGTTTACAATTGGACTCAATGATCTTAAGGGTCTTTTCCAACCTAAATGATTCAATAATCTTACCTTGATTTTTCAGATGTGCTACTAGCAGTGCCTTCACAGTTGTTTAAGCTAGTGTCTGCTCTCTGTACAGATGCAGAGTCTGAGGTAGGACTGTTTGAACCACTAGCTGTCCCTATATAACAGAAATTTGAGAAGTTAAATATAAGTATAGAATACAAGTCAGTCAAGTAGTTTTGCATACAGTTATCAACCCTGTCCAATCATTCCTCATTCTACTACATCTTCTTAATTAAAGACAGACTATATTGTTAATGACCAAAATACAGGAATTGTATAAGAACAAGAACGTATTACATAAAAAGGCATTTTTATTTTTACTGTGATTTTAAGTATTATTCCCTTTGATATTCATAGTTTTAGCATGCAGCTATTGGAAGATCTCCTGAAATACATTCTGCGATTCCTCTCATCATCTATACATTAGATTTTCAAAACACACACAAGAAAACCCTCAAACCATTACCCATTGGGCTGATTCTACCACTATTCTGCTGTCGCTGAAGATGCTCTTTGTAGCAAACAGAACACATCCCATTTGTCCTAGGATTTCCATAAAATCCACATCCTGTACTACACAGCATGGGCCCTGGGGTCTGGTTTGTCTCCTGAGCCATTTCAATGCTGTAAATAAAACCAAATAACTGCATTAGGAACTGGCATTTCACCAAAACCAATTACAGGATTACAGAATTAAAGTAGGTCTGCTTACCTTGCCCACAAAGAGGGATATCAGCATTTTTAAAGATGGCTATATGGATGTTAACATGTAATTCAATACTTCAATTGTGTTGATAAGGAACATAGTTATGAACCTCTAAGATGAGTAAAAAGCATCATCATAGTG
Organism: Charadrius vociferus; assembly: GCF_000708025.1. NCBI lineage: Eukaryota > Metazoa > Chordata > Aves > Charadriiformes > Charadriidae > Charadrius > Charadrius vociferus. The sequence goes on along the minus strand of NW_009648970.1, from coordinate 2,710 downwards.
TAGTGGGTTCACCTTGGCTGGATGCCAGGTGTCCAAACCACTCTATTACTCCCCCTCATCAACTGGACAGGGAGAGAAAGATACAAAGAAAAGGCTCATGGGTCAAGATAAGGACAGGGAAAGATCACTCACCAATTACCATCACAGACAAAACAGACTCAACTTGGGGAAATCAATTTAATTTATTGCCAATCAAATCAGAGTAGGATGATGAGAAACAAAACTAAGTCTTAAAACACCTTTCCCCCATCCCTCCCTTCTTCCTGGGCTCAACTTCATTCCCGATTTCTCTACCTCCCCCAAGCAGGGCAGGAAATAGGGGTTGTAGTCAGTTCATCACACATTGTCTCTGCCAGTCCTCGCTCCTTCCTCCTCACTCTCTTCCCCTGTTCCAGCATGGGGTCCCTACCACAGGAGACAGTCCTCCACAAACTTCTCCAACATGAGTCCTTCCCACAGGCTGCAGTTCTTCACGAACTGCTCCAGCATGGGCTCCTCTCTCCACAGGTCCACAGTTCCTGCCAGGAGCCTGCTCCAGCACAGGCTCTCCATGGGGTCACAGCCTCCTTCAGGCACATCCACCTGCTCTGGCACAGAGTCCTCCACAGGCTGCAGCGGGATATCTGCTCCACTGTTAACATCCATGGGCTGCAGGGGGCCAGCCTGCCTCACCATGGGCTTCACCACAGGCTGCAGGGAACTCTCTGCTCCAGCACCTGGAGTGCCTCTTCCCACTCCTTCACCGACCTTGGTGCCTGCAGAGTTGCTTTCTCACATATTCTCAGTCCTCTCTCTCAATTGCTGTTGAACAACGTTTTTCCCCTTCTTAAATATGTTATCATAGAGGCACTACCACTGTCACTGATTGGCTCAGCCTTGGCTAGCAGCAGCTGCATCTTGGAGCTGTCTGGCATTGGCTCTATTGGACATAGGGGGAGCTTCTATCAGCTTCTCACAGAATCCACCCCTGTAGCCCCCCCACTACCAAAACCTTGCCCTGCAAACCCAATAGACATAGTAATACTGAAAAGTAATATACTTGTCAGACAATGAGATGTGTGTTACAACCAAATTGAATTCAACAGCCAACAAAAACTTTATTACCAACCTCTGAGCACTTACAAGGTAGGAAAAAAAAAACAAACCCACACAGCTACATGGGTAGAATAAGCAAGATCAAGTTTGGGTCTACTAAACAATTCTGATAATTAGCATAGCTTATCTTTGCAGACTCCAAAAGAACCCCGCTTTTTCAGTAATGTTGATCTTGCATCATTCTGATGCTAATGCCGTAGCAGTTCATACTGTCACAACACATTTGTTAAAATGATTGTAGCCCATACTTTAGTGATTTTTGTTCTGTTTAAAACTGTATTTTATAACTTTAGGAGAAGTTTCCATAACAAGACCTTTAACTCTGCTTAAATTGCATATGAAGCCCAATAGCAAATATTAACTGGCAACAACATGCATACAAGCCCTCAAAACAGATGATCAAAAAGCATTTCTGAAATAAGCTTAGACCAGATCTTACTCTTCCAAGAAAAATAAAATAATTTTAGACTGCTGAATACATTTACACAGCCTACGCATTTCCAAAAAGCCAGTTAAATCTTTTGTCTTAAAGATATAGGCAAACTTCTGCGGCTCCCAAAGGTAATGCTAACCCTTATTTCTGCCATCAACTGCAAAAGTTAAAAATAAAAAAATTTCACCTTCACCGGTGGTTAACCTCTGCAAAACAAGGCTAGTAGAAAAAATGATATAGTAACCAAATCCTTAGTTCCCAATGGCAATAAAACCGGAATATAGTAATCAAGTGATCTACTACAAATTGAGGACAAGAATATTGTGCTTGTCCTCCAAAAATTTAGATTTAGTGGAAGTACTGCCTATGGTACTTGAAAACATTTTAGTGAAAACACTGAATTATTGCCTTCCTCTTTAAGGGCAACCACAATAAGGGATATTTTTCTGCTGATGCTCATGAGAGTTCAAGCATACCAAATGCTAATTAACTCGTGTATAAAAAAAAAAAATTTTTTTATAACTTACCCCCCCCACTACAAGCTGTAACCATATATCTCAACAGTATGACAACTGTAATTGACAGCAGCATTTGTCTAGTTAATCTAAACTTCTGGGATTAAAGTAAATTAATAGCAGGAGAAAAGAGGAAGATTAATCTGCTTGACTGCTGGTGGCCATGGGACTTCAACGATTTATACCTTTGTTTCAATACTACAAAACAAACTCACACTTATTCCCATATGCCTCTCAACAAATTGCAGTTTTACAGCCACACACCAGTCAGTGGACACAACAGAAAATCTAGGACCTAAAAAAACCATTCTCATCTTTATTGTAGTCCTATGTTATTATAACACAAATAAAGACTGCATTTCTGCCCTTATTATGCAGGTACGCTCAAAGTGCTATCATGTACAGTACCACCATCAATTTCAATTGACTTGCTCTGCTTTCAAATTAGCATGTTTCACCACTAAGTTTAGCTTTAGGTATTAATACTGGTATTAACTTATTACAAACAAGAGTCTTCATGGCTCCTTTGTCAGCACAGTCTTTCACTACTTGAAATACATGCCCCTAATTGAAAGATCGAGTTGTTATCCAATGCTTAAGTAATTGTGCTTTTTCACACTCTTTAAGGTCCAAGTATCACCTGACTGTGACAAGCTCAGTATTGTTT
>NW_009648969.1:2937-6831 GCF_000708025.1 Charadrius vociferus | reverse complement strand
TCCCCAGTTCTAGATCTGGTGGTGGCACTGCTGTACTCAATTGTTCCTCCAGCAGTGAACCCCCTCATCTACAGCATGAGGAACCAGGAGATCAAGGATGCCCTGAAAAAACTTATTCTACCAATATACTTCAACAGCAATGAGTTGCCCACCTCTCTTCTCCGGTGACTTCATATTTATCTCAGGCATTTTTTATCTTGTGGTTGTTGTATCAACTATAAAACTGTCTGTACACAAATAGTTGCTTTGGTCCCAGTTCTTCAGAGGATGAACCCAGTCTGTCTTACGCAGAGACCTGTAATCGAGACCATCACCACACTAATTCTAGCCTCCTTTGTGGTGTCTCTGTAATAAAAAAGAATTTTGCCAGTACTCGGGCTTGGGCTTGGGCATTTTTCCCCAACCTGGCATGAAGACTACGCTCAGGGAGCTGCAGGGTAAAAGGCCTCGGTGATGTGCTTGGGTGCTGAATGGACCTGGGGGATGAGAGCATGGGGTGTTGCATAAGGGAATGAGGACGGGACTGAGCCTTCACCTATGCCCAGTGCCACTGGAGATCCTGAACGGTCAAGAGGCACCTGCTGGGGACTGTCTCAGATGTGGAAGGGTTACTAACAGACTCCTGTCCCTCAGGGAGGTATCAGGAGCCACCAGGAAAGCACGAGAAGTCTCAAGGGACACCATGTGCCTTGTCTTGGTTGCACAATGGATGGAGTTTGACAATAAGGTAAAAGCAAAGGATGGACAGAGCAGTAAGTTCTAATGAAGGCACTAGAATGTCAGGATAAGCAGTGGGGACAGAGCAGGCATGAGGGAGACTGGGCAGTGATTCATATCACCTTCAATAGGAAGCCATGGGCTGGACCCGTGACAACCTTGAACACTCCCGGACAGAGTTGGAATGTCCTGTGATATTCCACAGCCCCATGGGAAGTGTCCGCTCCCCAGCCTGACCAGCCCAGCCAGTGTGGGGTCGCCCCGTGGCCCAAGGGCTCTACAACCGCCTTGCTCTGCAAAGCAGCACCTCCAGCTTGAGGCCTTGCAGGGAGCCCCAGGAGGGAACCAGGAACATCTGGCCAGGTAGCACGGACCTGCTCAGCTGGGGAAAGACTCTCTGGGGAGTAGGGATGTCCCTGGAGAAGAATGGGGCACCCTGTGCCTGTCAGAAGAAAAGATGTGAGAAAGAGAATGAGCTCGGGGCAGCTTCTGTGCGACTAGGGCACTGGGGGAGGCTGCCCAAGCAGGAAGGCTGATATGGAAAGAGCACTGAGGGCTGCCAGAGGACTGTGCCAGGGGTACGTCTCTCCACCCCTGAATGAACTTACCCTCTGCAGCTCCTGTGCAGCAGGGCTGTGGGACCACATCTGGGGCAGCAGGGCTGGGCCAGTGGGGGGACAGTGCACTGGCAGTGGCCTTGAAGCAGCCGTTAGGGAGTGACAGCAAGGACAGGCTACAGAAAAGACTTTGATGTTTGTTGCCTTAGTCACACGGGTATGTTTTTAGAAAAGGCAAAGCTCACTTGGACTTGATGATTGCAGGAGAAGTCAAGAGTCCCTCCCTTCTGTCCCTAACTTTACTCTGCCCCTGTGTTTTCCCTGGTGGGATGGGTGGGGTTGTGATGGGCTGCTTTCCCTCCCAATGGCTCCCCCCAGCTGCTGGCCAGTCAGGGTCCTATTAAAGAAGTGACCTCACAATCAACACCTCCATTTGGGTCACCTTTGCCTGCTTCTCACTCTCTTTTCTTCTGAGTCATCGTCTCTGACCAGCTCCACATCCAACATCCAGCCACCTCCTCTGTATCAGCATCTGTCTCTGCCCTGCCTCCACGGGATGGCAGAGCTGTGGTGGGACAGGTTGGGTGGTGGGAGGGCAGCTGTGGATGGGTATGGTTCCTCCGGAAGGCAGGCAGGGTGGTGAGGAGGTGGAGGTGTGCTCCGTGCAAAGGGGAGCGTAGAGTGCTGAGAGCCTTGCCTCGGAGGAAGCCTGGTAGTCCTCATCCTGGGTTACACGGGTAGCATAAGCACCGCCAAATCTGCTGCAAGGTCAGCGGGGCTGGAAAGAATCAGCCCAGGAGAGTTCCAGAGGATGCTGGAGACAGTTTGTGGCAGAGAAAGCTCATGAGCTGGCTGTGTTTGGACTCTTATTCACAGACAAGGCGGAAGTTGACGGGAATAGTACAATTGTAGAATATCCTGGGTTGGAAGGGACCCATGAGGATCATCGAGTCCACCTCCTGACTCCACACAGGACAACCTAGAAGTTAAGGCACATATCTAAGAGCGTTGTCGCATCACTTGTTGGACAATGGCAGGCTTGGGGTCATGACCACTTCCCTGGGGAGCTTGTTCCAGTGCTTGAGCACCCTCTTACGGAAAAGCTTTTGTCCCATAGCCAATCTGAACTTTCCCTGAGGCAGCTTTAAGCCATTCCCTTGTATCCTATCAACAGACAGCAGAGAGGAGAGGTCAGCACCTCCCTCTGCACTCACCATCATGAGGAAACTGAAGACAGCTGTGAGGTCACCCCTCAGGCTCCTCTTCTCTAAGCTGAACAACAAGTTATGCCCTCTGGTGCTTTCATCATTTTCTTGTCATCGAATCGTAGAAGCATAGAATAGTTGGTGTTGGAAGGGAGCTTTAAAGGTCACCTAGTGCAAACCCCCTGCACTGAGCAGGGAGATCTTCCATTGGATCAGGATGCTCATAGCCCTGTCAAACCTGACCTCGAAAGTTTTCAGGGATGGGGCACTGACCACCCCTCTGGGTAACCATTCCAGTGTTTCACCACCTTCAGCATAAAAAATTTCTTCCTTATATCGAGTCTAAATTTACCCTCTTCTGGTTTAAAACCATTACCCCTTTTCCTTTCACAACAGCCTGCACCAAGGTGTTTGTCCCCGTCTCTCTCATAAGCCCCTATAGGTACCCCCACAACAAGGTCTCCCCGGAGCCTTCTCTTCTTCAGGCTAAACACCCCCAACCCTCCCAGCCTGTCGTCATCAGCAGACGTGCTCCAGCCCTCTGATCATCTTCGTGGCCTCCTCTGGGCCTGTTCTAACAAGTCGATGTCCTTCTTATGTTGGGGGCTCCAGAGCTGGAGGAAGCACTGCAGGGGGCTCTAACCGGAGCAGAGTAGAGGGGCAGAATCCCCTCCCTCGCCCTGCTGGCCATGCTGCTTTGGATGCAGCCCAGGATACAGTTTGCCTTGTGGGCTGTGAGCACGCATTGTCGGTCCTTTCCAGCTTTTTAATCCACCAGTGCCCCAAGGTCCTTCTGGGCAGTGCGACTCTCAACGCCTTCATCCCCCAGCCAGCATTGATACTGTGTGTTACTCAGACTCAGGTGCAGGACCTTGCTCTTGGCCTTGTTGAACCTCATGAGGTTCACACGGGCCCACTTCTACAGCTTCTCCAAGTCCCTCTCGATGGTATCCCATCCCACAGGCATGTCAACACACCACTCAGCTTGGTGTTGTCTGCAAACTTGCTGATGCTGCACTCCATCCCACTGTCTATGTCAGTGAAGATGAAGATACCGAACAGTACTGGTCCCAGTACGCACCCCTGGGGGACACTGCTTGTCACCAGTGTCCATCTGAACATTGAGCCATCAACCACTACCCTCTGGATGCCATCATCCAATCAATTCCGCAGCCACTGAAAAGTCCATCCACCAAAACCATATCTCCCCCATTTAGAGAGAAGGATGTTGTGGGGGACTGTGTCAAAGGCCCTACAGAAGCCCAGAGAGAAGACATCTGTAGCTCTTCCCTTTTCCGCTGATGTCGTCACTCCAGCATAGAAGACCATGAGGTTGGTCAGGCAGGACTCCCGCTTGGTGAAGCCATGCTGCTGCCTTGCATCACCTCCCTGTCCTCCCTGTGCCTTAGCATAGC
>NW_009648969.1:0-245 GCF_000708025.1 Charadrius vociferus | reverse complement strand
GTAAGCATAGGTCTTATCACCCTGAGAGAGTGAACATGGTCTGCACAATATGCTGTGGATTTTAGTTGTTAGAGAGGCCCAGCTAAGAGGCGAAGTTACTGACCAAAACTGGTTCTGTTTTACCTCAAACCAGGACAGTGTCTCATTCTCTTTCCCACAAAATGATGCCAATACATTAGCGTACGCCAACGGTGAGCTCTGTACCCACTTGCGCCAGGTGGGTCTGGTAATTTTGAGTGCATCTG
>NW_009648968.1:87434-87679 GCF_000708025.1 Charadrius vociferus | reverse complement strand
CGGTTAAAGCCTCTTTGGTATGAAGGATGATGGTTAAATATAAATATGGGGAGGCCTGGCAGATTGATTATATCACACTCCCACAGACCCGCCAAGGCAAGCGCCACGGGCCCACAATGGTGGAAGCAACCACTGGGTGGCTGCAAACATTCCCTGTGCCCCATGCCACTGCCCGAAACACTATCCTGGGCCTTGAAAAGCAAGTCTTATGGAGGCATGGCACCCCAGAACGAATTGAGTCAGAT
>NW_009648968.1:67745-85970 GCF_000708025.1 Charadrius vociferus | reverse complement strand
CGCAAAGTAAAGAAGTTCCTCCTCATGTTAAGATGGAAATTCCTATGTTCAAGCTTGTGCCCGTTACCCCTAGTCCTATCACTGGGCACCACTGAAAAAAGACTGCTCCCATCCCCCTGGCATCCTCCCGTTAAGTATCTGTAAGTATTAATAAGATCCCCCCGGTTGCCCAGAGAAGTTGTGGATTCCCCATCCCTGGGGGTGTTCAAGGCCAGGCTGGATGGGGCTTTGAGCAACCTGGTGTAGTGGGAGGCGTCCCTGTCCATGGCAGGGAGGTTGGAACTAGATGATCATTAAGGTACCTTCCAACCTAAACCATTCTATGATTCTGTAACAAGAGGAACGGGATAATCATAGAATAGTTTGGGTTGGAAGATCATCTAGTGCAACCCCCCTGCTGTGGGCAGGGACATCTTTCACTAGAACAGGTTGCTGTCAGGCCCCACTCAGAAGGGGGGTAGGGTGGTGACTCAGATTCACAAATCCCCAGCAGCATGGGCTAAGGTGAGACAACTCTCAAGGTCCGTATACATACATTTATTAGATCCCCACAGTGACTAATGTGTCTTAACTAGGTCCATGATAATTGGTTAGGTATATAACAAATTATGGCAAGCAGTAAGGTACACTTTGCATTACTTAACAACTCTAAGAGGAAAGAGAAACAGAGGGGGAAAGAAAGAACCAGACCTGGTTCCAGCATTGATCCAGCCAACAGGGGGGAGCGGGGGATGGTGGTGGATGTGGTGGTGTGTGTCTCTGGTTCATAGGAACACTCTTCTGCAGCTCCCCCCAGTGGGACTCATCTTCCACCTTTATGTTCGCTATATCAGTACGACCTGCCCTACTGCCACAGTGGCGGTTTTGTCTCAGGCTCTTCTCCCCTCCCACTCAGTGACATGTAGCATGATTTGAGTGGATAGACAAGTGCTATAGTCATACATGTTTAGCATGATTTCTATAATCTTGATTAGCATATGCAGAGATGTCAACTTTAATATGCATTTTGCAGATAACAAGGCAAATGCATTCATCAGACACAATGGCTGCAAAACCAGAAAACTAATGAGATTCAGTGTCATTTCAGGGTACTTGTGGGTGTTTGAAACATTTCTCAGAAAGGCTCAGAGGGCCTCCACCCCCTCCCCTCATCTCTACCAAGTTATGTCTCTTGCCATTATTCATGCTTCCATCAGGCTGCTTCTCTCAGTCTTTGTTTCAGGGAGTTACAAGCCATCTCCTACAGTTGCTCAAAGTCCCATCCTGTCCAACCTGGTTTTGACCACTTCCAATGAGGGGCCATCCATATCTTCCCTGGGCAACCTGTTCCAGTGCCTTACCACCCTCAGAGTAAAGCATTTCTTCCTTATGTCCTATCTAAACCTACCCTCTCTCAATTTAAAACCATTACCCCTTGTCCTGTTGCTACAGGCCCTGGTAAATAGTCTCTCCATCTTTATATTTTGAAAGGCCACAATAAGGTCTCCCCAGAGCCTTCTCCAGGCTGAACAACCCACAAGTCTCTCAGCCTGTCCTCATAGGAGAGGCATTCCAGCCCTCTGATCATCTTGTTGGAGCGGGTCCAGAGGAAGGCCACAAAGTCCATGTTTGTCTTCTGCTGGGGGCCACAGAACTAGATGCAGTGCTCCAGGTGGGGTCTCACCAGAGTGGAGTAGAGGGTTAGAATGACCACCCACAACCTGCTGGCCACGCTTCTTTTGATGCGGCCCAGGATGCATTTGGCTTTCTGGGCTGCAAGTGTACATTGCCAACGCACGTCCAGTTTTTCATCCACCAGTATAACCAAAATCCCACAGCCTCACCCCTGCACACTTCACAAGAACATCCTTCAAAACTGGGGAATATGTGAGCCACTACAGGAAGCAGCCCTCCTCAGAAACATTTCCCCCATTTTCCATGTCCATGGTGATGCTATTACTGGCTCTCCCCCTTTGCTGTGTACCTTCCTCATACATGAGCTGCCAAAGCTATATTGGGGGATGGTGGTATAAATAAAAAAAAAAAAAAAAAAAAAAAAATCATCTGCTTCCAGCTCTCCTCAGATATTTTTCATCTTTCCAGGGAAGCTCCACTAAAATGCCAATGTAGTGTTCCCTCCCCATTTTATGAAGCCTTAAGTTCCCTGATGGAAGACAGAAGCATAACCTACAGCTGAGCCACTGCATCTCTTTCCTCCCTGTGTCCTTCACCAATTTGAATATGTTCTTAAAGTTTTGTATGTTATCTGTATTGCAGTTTGGAAAAATCTAGTGAATTTGACTCCAGAGTACTCTGAAACATTAAGAAATATCTTGAATTCCTGGAAGACAGGAGAAATCCCAAGTAGCCTGCCACTGAACTTCTCTGTGTTGGCGAGTCCTTACATAACACAGACTTCCTTCCAGAGAAAAGTCATGACCTCAGAGGACCGTTAAAACAGTATTTTAGCTGGCAGAGCACATTGCAACCAGTGAAACAGGGATTTCTGTAAGAAGAAAGAAGAAAGCAGCACAGGTACTTTGCCAAAGGAGGATTTCTGCACACAGTTCATCTTTGGTGCAAGCTAAAAGAAGCCCACAGGAGTGCTGTAGAGGGAGTCCATGAGCCAAATGTAGATTCTTAGTGGAACTGCATTTGGATATGTGCACAGCATAAGTGGGAGACAACATTCTGGATTAACCATGGCTTGGAATTGGGAAAAAAAAAAAACAGAAACAAATGCAGTTGTACTCCTAAATTTCACTCAATCCTGGAAGCCAATATAACAATATTAGTAATCCTAACATTTCTTTGCCCTTCCTAGAAGCTTTAGGTGGCATTTAAATAGTTAATAATGTTGTCATAACATTGTGAGCTTTCACCATCATTATCCTTAGTGAATGGATTATTGGAAAACAACTCACTTGTGAATGCCAAAGCTTCAGGCTATCAGCAAACATGAGATCTCTAGTTTACTACGGGTTCACTTCTGAACGTTAACATTAGAGTCTTCATTTCCTTTTATAAAACAGGAGTCTAAAATTAGGAAACAGTCAAAAGGAAAGATGTTCTGCAAATTGCTCTCTCTGTTCCTTCCTATTGTTAATACACATGTATTTTCCCCTACTTCAGAGGTGTCTCTTACCAGTACACGTTCTCCAGCATAAACCATACCTAATGACATATTTCAGTAATAGTAATCACATACTGAGGTGCTCACTAACTAAACTAAACTACACTTTTCACTTGGCATGATGGAGAATTACTGTAAACTGTCTCAGACAGTAGAGATAAGCCAGAGATTCCTATTTTTTTTCCCCCAGAGAAATGAAGATTGGCAAAACAACTTAACTGAGAACTTTGCCAATGAGCTATTTAATCAAACCACACTCCTACTTGGCAGGTAGCCTGATCTTTTTCAGATAAAAGATAAGTAATTTTGTTGCAGTTCTCTTTTACATGTAGTTATTCCAAAACCAATTGATTTTATAAAAAAAGATTAAAAATAATTAAGAAAACAACCACACAGTCTACAGAACTTAAGTGTCTAGGGGTTCCTCTTCAAAAGATCACATTTATCAATATTGGAACACTCTTCTTTCTCTTTCCACTTAAAGAGCAGCCTCAATGGCAGTGTTCTGTACATACCTATCAGATTTCATCCAAGAGATAACTGCAGGGCCACAGTACATGAGGTGACTTGCAATCAGATTAACAAACATTCACAGCAGGAAAGGAAACAAAGGTAGGTTTAGATTTCTTTTCCCTGATATATTAGATTGTCACACATTTATATAATTGTGCCAGACCAAAATAATAGTATCTATGTACCCAGATATGCTGCTGCACCATATACCATTGAATATAAAAAACTCAATAATCATTATGAAGTTTTCTGCTTGTTGAATATCTCTGTCCAAGTGCAGATTTCTCCCCCCCCTGCAGTCAGTATCTAATAGCCAGATGTGGGATAATTACTGGAGATGACTTAGAAATTAAGTTATATTCATATTTTGAAGAAAAGTACACCATGGATGAAACTTCCAGGGACAAAGTGCAGCTGGTGTGCAAAGGATCCATTTCACAAAGGTTCCCTAGGCAACCTTAGATGTTAACAACACTGGGGGAGTCTGGTGCACTAACTCTAAGAAAAAAAACAGTGCATAGGATGGAGCGGAGTGGAGACACCACAGCCAAACTCTGTGATAAAATGGGAACTTGAGTGTCAAATGGAACCCTTGAACGTCTTATGGAACTGATAAGCTGCCTAATTGTTACCCTGAGCCAACAATCTGTCATTTTTTGACAAAATGCTATCCTTTGGGTGGACTTTGCTCATCATAATGTCATTATAATACCAAAACACACCTCCATCCCAAAGGCTACCCGCCTCCAAGGTGCGACCACTCCTCACAGTCTGCGCTCTGACTTTTTCGTAGTCTATACCTTTAAAAGCAAAGCAAGAAAATTTCACACTATTCATAACAAAAGTGTGTCTGACTAGAGTCCCTCAAGCTCCACCTGAAAGGTAAAAAAATAGTATAAAAATAGCTTAAGGGGTAAGATTCGAACACTTGGCTATATCAAGTGCTTCCCTGGGAAACTTAAAAATCTCTATATAGAGTGGTTTTATAACTTAGCATTTTTGTTAACCGAGCTATATTGCTAGCATCTTTAGTATTCGCACGTGCTTTGCAGACAGTCACTATCACCAGCAATCCAAAAGAACTTGTGTATCTGTTGTTTAAATAAACTGCACTGTGTAGGCAGCGAGTCGTTTGGGTTTTCTCATTGAACGCGATCAAAGCGAGGCCATGTTAGTTCATGAGCACGACTGGGCTGAAGGTGCAGTCTGCTATTAGTGTATCCAGAACCATAGCAGTTTAATATATTAAAAGCACCTGGGCTGATAGCGGTGAATTGGGCATCACTCAGAATTTAAACCTAGCCGCACCTAGCCTCCCACCTAGGTGAGGAGCGTTAGAACGCAAGGGGGTTTATTTTCTGCCAAAACTACTTTGCCCCTTTAACTCAACAGGAAGGCACTGGGAAAGTCCCAGACTGGACTCAGTGACAGACAGGAAGTGGATTCCAAATCTGGATTCAGGAATGCATGGATTGGGATCACAGGCAGATGAACAGAGTCCTCCTCAGACTCTGGCCATTGAAGGAAGAGGGCTGACCCTTTGATCCCTTAGCTTTTATACTGAGCATGAGGCAGATGGGGTGGAATACCCTGTTGGTCAGTTTTGGGTCACCTGTCCTGTCTGCTTCTTCCTGCAGGTGGGACCCCTCTATGCTTTTCCCCTTCCGACCCTCTAACTTGGTACATAACAAAATTAACTGATGTTGGGTGTTATAGCAATAAGCAAGAGCCTCTCTGTACACCGTTCCTTGGCATCAACGATAAACATAGGTCTTATTAATCTGAGAACGAACAGTGTCTCAACAACATGCTTTTAATTTCAGAGAGTTCAGTTAGTAGAGGCTTATCTGCAAAGTAAAGTTATTGAACAGAAAACTGGTTCTGTTTTACCTCAAACTAGAGGTAGAGATCTGCTGTCCTTTCTTTGCCCTGCCATGGACTTGGGATAGATGCACCATCTTTTAGTGCCTCATTTTCCTATTTGTAAAATGAATATCACCTTTCGCTTGCTGTTTAGTTTTTAAGGCCTTTGTTACAGTGTCTGTAGCTTGCTATGAGGTCTGTACAGACCCCCAGTATCAGGGTGTCCTGGTTCCAGCAGGGATGGGGTTAATTTCCCCAAGGATGTGGCAGGGGACACAGGTATCCCATACCATGTGAGCCATGCCCAGGCTATAAGGGGGAGCTGGCTGGGGGAGGGGGCATGAAGTCACAGCTCGGAGTGGGCTGGGGCAGTCCAGGTCCGGTAGGTGAGTGGTGGTACCGTAATCGTGTTTGTATATTCCTCTATCGGTGTTATTGTTTTTCTCTTTCCTTTGCTGTTCTGTTAAACTCCGTTTATCTGAGTTTTGCCCTTTTCTTCCAATTTTCCCCCACGGCTGTGGGGGTTGAGTGAGCAGACGCGTGGTTTTTTGTTGCCGGCTGAGGCCAAACCACGACAAAGGGTTGTGATCTCAAATTTAGATCCTGCTCTGGTCCTCCCTTGGTGAGTGCAGCTGATCATAGCTACAGACATATAAAGAGGTTGGGTTTATACAAAAGGAGGGCAGTAACTAAATTCAGGATGACCTACTTAGACCAAGTGTACCGGGTTACTAGATACTAATGAAATTCAATGTAAGGAGATATGAAGCAGTAAAGAAAGGAAATTACAGCAACCTGTGGAGGGGTCACCTTCAGTTATATATTATAGAGCAAGCATGTTAATGGAGAATGATTTGTAAATTAAAGTAATTGAAATAGTAAATAAGCATTCTGCATGATATTTCAAATCAGTGTCTCAGAAGATTATGCTTGCCTTTAAAAATCTCTCAGGAAAAGTGCTGAATAAAAGGCAGGAGAAAATCATTCTTGCCTAGTTCAATAGAAAGCTCTTCCCCCTGCCCCCCATTTTAAGGTGTCTATCTGCACTATTCAGAATTGTGAAGGAGTCCAAGACAAAATGGAGGGGTTTTAAAATGTTTCCCATTAATAATGTGTATGTAGCTCTGCAGGGGATTTTACTGAGCATCATCTAGCTTTATTGAAGGGGCACGCGTTCTGCTTTTATGTGATGACAGCCATACTGGGACAGGTCTTCCTTGGAAGAAAATCCAAAGTTTGGATTCTGTTCCTGGGAGAACTTCTTGTTCAGCCCTTTGAAAGCTTAAATTTGGGTGTTTGTAGATGTGTAGTCCCTGGCAAGAGCTGCTGTAAAGAGATGAGTTTGACCTCAACTAAGTGATATCTTAAGGCACTGAGAACTTTGCAGATGAGGACCCTAATTCATTTTATGAAGTGAATAGGTAGGTGATGGGAGTTTGCAGTGCAGAGGTGATTTATAGTGATAGGAGGGTCTGCTAGTGTGGTACCTGGAATATGCAGAGTCCTGAAGCAACTAGGTTAGTTGCTATAAAAACATTCTTGCTACAAAATGGAAGTGTAGAAAGTGGGCAGTAACAGGGTGACGTGGGTTATCATGAAGGGTTTTTAAGTAGCAGATCTGATCAATTCACTTTTTCTCCAAGTTAATTTAAAGGGGGGAGCAGGGGGAGAAGAAATATCTTTCTGAAGAAGAAATGCTGTTAATATCTTAATTTCCAAGTTTGAGATTAACAGCTCCTGGGGTGGCTAGAGCCTACCTCTCAGTAGAGGATGCTCTTGGCTTTGAACAGGTTCTTGCATCCGAGGAGCAGTAGTACACACCTCACAGGGCACTGCTAAGTCTTTGGCCTGCTGTAAATATATAGGATTTACAAAACAAACAAAAAAACCCAAGCCCCAAACTAAAGAGCCTCATCAAAATAAATGAATCATTAATAGACAGGGAGTGATGTATACCCGAAGCTTTGTGTGTGCCCTAGCAGTCTATTTCTAGTCTCTTGATTACCATCTATAAAATTTAGGTTAACTAGAAAGAACTCAAATTGAAATGTGGCTGTGTCCTGGCTATGTGCCTTTGCTTCTCTTTAAAGACATTTTTTGCTGAGAAAATAAACAACTGATCTTTTTACATAAGCCAGTGCTTGGTAGGACTGTCTTTGGTAGTCAATACAGGGAGTTTTGGTCATTCCTTCCTAATCTTAAACATCATCAACTTTAAATGGAAGACACATCAAGAACAGCATTCAGTACGCATGTGACAATTATTCATAGTGGTGCAAGTTGTGTAACCTGTTTGTTGGTAATTGGGGGCACAACTTTTGATCTCAACTTTTTGTTTATTTTTCAGCTATAGATCTACTCGTGCAATGGTGAACCTGGTAAATGTCAGATCGGTCATTGTACCCATGTATTTACTGTGGGCCAAAAGCTGCTTTGGGCCTCTTTACTCCCACATTAGTACCAGTCAGTGTGGCATGTATATCCTATGTCACCGCATGTGGGGGCACTGCTTTGCTCTGCACTAAGACTAGAGCTGCACTACCAAGGTTTATCAAGTTACAATTCTATAGCAACTCATATAAAACAGCACATTTAGGAAAATATATATGACACTAGGTACAGAGCTATTCATGATGTTTATTTAAATGCTTCCAACTTAGATGCAATAAATTCTCCCTTCTGTCCCTGTGATGTGCACTTCTCTCTATGACTGGATCACATTTAAGGGAGAGGGAGTAAATACTTCCTTCCATGTGACTGTGCTGAATAACATGCTAATGGTGAAGTCTATCCCAGAGTAAACATTGGTGGTTATTTTCTTTCTGTCAATATCTATATTGTATAAGGCCATGTGTCTGAAGAAAATGATTCATGCAGCTTGTAGGATAAATACTGCTGGTCTGGTTTTCTTTCCAACAGGGGATGCATGAAGAGGAAAACTTACCAGAAGCACAAAATCATGCGAAGTTATGGATGGGGAAATTTCAAAGGAGTGCAAAGAACATCTGGCAAGGTCACTGCACAGTTCCTTCTGCTCTGTTTAATGGTATCTCTAAGTTATAACCAATGTCAACATATTGCCAACTCCAACTTCTGGAGTGCACAACTTGCCATCCCAAATAAAGTTACCCATAAATAAATAAAGGCATGTTGACCCTTCTGAATACTAAAATTTTGCATTTCCCCTGTCCTTTTCGTGGAAATTACAAAAACCCCTATGTTTCAGTAATTTTCAGAGAGCTATAGTCTGTATAAGACTTTCTCTAACATGCCCTTCAATGAAGCTACTTAAATGAGAGACTGTAAAAGATCATTCTATCCTTGTGCTGAGCCTCCCTGCAACGTTGTCTGTACTGCGATTCTCAGCTCCACTGAACTATCTAATTGCTTCCACTTACAAGAAGCATCTGCTGCATCTTGACTTAGAGTTATTTTATATAGATACACTGCTGCACTTCAAACGATATGACTGTACTATTGCTTTGCAAACAGCACATCCATGTTTCCTTAACAGTTTGAGGTGGAATTTAATGGAGTGGATCTTAAAGCAGGCTAATTTTTACTCAAAGTTAGACTTTCTCAAAATGCAAGGTCCCACCTGTTGGTCAGATCCATCTTCAAAATGCTTCTTCTAATGGAAGGGACAAATATATGCCCCTCCTATCTAAATTTGATTATACATTAGCTTAAATTTTTTTCTTCCTTATCTTCATGCACAGTGAAGCATGTTAAAACTACTAATCCATATAGAATGCAAAATATTCTTGGGCATAGATTTGCATCTGTTGTTGAAGCTAATGTATCATTTAATGACTAGCATGAGTATACTCACACATAGGTGGTCATGTATAGTTAATACACCAATATAGAAGGGCTATTCCAGCAGGTACTGCAAGGACTTGTTATACACTTTTGACCAACTTAGCTCTCCTCTGTCCACCAGTTCCTCTCTAAGGAGCCTATAGAAATTCATAAAATATTGTCTTTAAACCCTAACAAACCAGAGCTTAATAAAACAACCAAAACCAGCTGAAGAAATGTCATTCATTTCTCCTTCAAACTGCCATACTTCTGTGTATTTGCTGTGATACCCAGACTCCTTAGCAATAGGCAAGACTCCCTCCTGTGGGATATTATTCCTGGGCTACTTATGGTTGAGGAGGTTGTGCGGTTGAAGTAGCAGGGAGCACCAATTCACCTCTGTGTGACAGTGCTGTTGACCCTGAGATCACTGGTGCCTGGGGCACTGACAGTGGTAGTTTTACCTCTCTGGTAGAGAAGGGGGCCCGGGCCCTTTGTAAGAGTCAAAACTTTCTTCAGCCACAGCAGATGATGTTGCCATAGCATCCTGTGTCCAGGAAAGCCTTTTAAAAGTGCTCCTGCCCCTCTAAAACTCCAGCTTTAAAAACCAAAGTCTCAAAGTATGTCTTAATTTCTCCCTCTCTGCCCCCAAGAACTTGTGTGTGTTTCTCTAGCTACTGTTATTTTATGGTTGACTTTTTGCTCTGGTTTCTTATCATCAAAATCTAATAAAGAGTTTTATGTCTTTCAGTAGTTTTCCTGGGAGAGGGATTAATGGTAAAAAGACAGCTGATGTGATCAAGGAAAAAGTCTTTTGTGTAGGTGACTAACAGGATACACAGTGGTGGGTGTGTGATGGGTTTGGGGTTTTTTTTCCTATTTAGGGTCTGAAAAAGTGATCATCTCAAACACGCAATTCGTATTGTGAGTGTATGTGAATATAGCAAGACAGATATACATGCATGCATGTGTACGTGCAATACTTCATATGAAAGAAAAAAACAAGCATTGAACTTACAAAAAGTGAACTTATTTTTTTTTATGTAATATCGGTTGTGTTAAGAACTGTATCTTAAACGGGTTGTTTACGCTGCTGTGAAACTGTTACAGAGAGCATTTTACCTCAAGGAAGAGAGATTTCCTACAAGGGGGTTTGTACGCAATGAGACAAAAAATAATAGCACTAGAAAATTGAGTATTTTGTTCTGTAGTTTCACATAATAGCATGGTAAGAGTTTTTTCATGGCAAGCAACAGTAAAGGACTTCAAGAAATCCATCATTGTGGGTTCATTTTATTAAATAATAAATAATGCTCTTTTTATTGAGCATTTTTGTTCACAAATTAATTCCTCCCAAATAAAAGAACTGTGCATGTGTTGGAGAGGAAAAAGTAATTCTGTGAATAGGAGGATGGACAAAATGGACTGGTATTGTTAAGCTAACATCAAATGTGCTGCTTTTCTTTTTTTCATTAATTAGCTGAGCCAGCGTCAAAAACCTAAACAATCAAAACTTAGAACAATTTCAGTAATAGACTTAACATTTGAAGCAGCACAACTTATACTGCAGCTATTCCAGGGTTACTTAATATATCTTAATGAACAGATATTAAAGAACAGTTTTAAAGAGCATTAACATGAAACAGCACTATTGCTTGTGGAACACATGGGAGTAGTAGAAGTTCCAACAGCTGGAATTTGGGTTCCAAGGCTTTCACCTCTGTGTCACTACCTTAATCCTGCTGTGATTAACATTAATGAGTGCTTTATCTCTTTCAAAGGACAGTTAAAGACTTCTGTGAAATTACTCAGTTGCTAATGAGAGAGATGATTTAATGATGGGCCGATTTAACCTCCAACAGAGTACTTGCCATTTCATGTCATAAGTTGCCATAACTGGCACTCTGGCTTGTCACTTCAGCAAAAAGGTTGCATGCTGAGTAGAGGAGAAGGCTGAACAATACTTTAAACCCTTCTCTACCAGCCCTGCACAGCACAGAACTAGGAGGAGTATGGAGTTGACTATATTGCATTATTGTTGTCATTTCCCTCTTCTAGAATTGAGTAGGAAGTTTTGTCTGGAAGTTTCAAAGCTTCATCTGGCAAGCTTTACACTTTAGGCAGCTTTTTTCTGAGTGTTCACCGCAGTGGCTGGCCAAAGAGGCTAGCTCCTCCAGGTATAGAAGTGGCAGGGCAGCAATGACCAGTCCCATGAAGCTGACCAAAGCCCGTCAGTGATGGGTGAAGGGGAAATTCAAATTGTAACTGCTTAGCAGTGGTAATTTGTGACTGAGGAATGATCTGGCACTGAGGGCAAGAAGGCCCAACTGCAGAAGTGGTTAAACTGGCTGGAAGCACTGAAGGACTCCCTGTAAGGGAGTGAAGTTTCCCTTGCTGATGAGATAAGAAACAGCTGCAGCGTTGTCTTGTAGCCATCCTGGAATGGGAGTGCTAGGGGCCACCTTTGGGCAGCAGAGCTGGTGCTGTGGAATGGATCCAAGGCTGGGCTGAGGTGCCCCTTGCAACCGCTCACAGGATTGGTGCTGATGCGAGTGTATATATGGAATCAGCTCATGATGCATCTTTGCAAATTCCTTGTAGAACCACTTATGGTGGTAGGACTCTGCCCAATGCATTGTTCATTAATTATTTATTTATTTTTTTATATTTAAGCACAAATGAGTTTAATTCACCTCGAGGGGTACCATGAAAATTCCCCAACATGGGCGAGGGGAGACAATGTTTGCTCTGTTCCCTTCTTGGGAGCTTGCCATGCTCTGTGCAGAGCTGTCACCAACAGCTGAGTGCTAACAAGTATGTGAAGAGAGGGCATAATACATTGTTGTGGTTTAGGCCAAATCGGCTACTGGGGACCTGGGGGACACCAGATGGGACCGACAGATGCTCCCCTCTACCCCTCTTCAAAGAGAGGTAAACAAAAGTTTGCTGACAGTTGCTTCTTCTCTGGGGCTGTTACCAAAGGGAATGGTGTTCTTTGTCCTAAGAGGGTGAGCTTTCTGAGTATCTGAGGCCCCTGAAGGTTAAATCCCAGGACTCATGCATACAATAGCTGTCCTCTTTGCCAGCAAGCCATTTTAAATTGAGGATCGCCAGAGCTTTAAGCAAAGGTTCCCTTATGTGATCACAAGGCACATATGAAAGGTTTGGTGACATCCCAGAAAGGCACAGGGGCTGCAGGGAGAGGTATCATGGCTGATGGGCAAAGACAGGGAGATTCAAGCATCAGCTGCCTTGGGAAGTGTGGCTGGGAGAGGGCAGGGACAAGGGCCAGGGCGCTTGCCAGGAAATCTGCTGCCTCCATGCTCATCTGAGCCCAAGTTTCTGCATGGAGGCACTGAGCCAACCCAAGGCCTCATCTTTGGGCTATCTTGGAAGATCCTGTGATCAGCATACAACTGATCTTATGGCAAGTCCTCTTGCTTAGGACCGATGATGGATTCACATCTAAGCAGCTCATAATGCTGTCCTGGGAGTGCCCTGGCCTCTTATTCAGAGGAGTAAGGGGGAATGACTGCATGGATGGTGGTGCTTTCATTGAGGTGATGTGTGAAATGGAAGCTGCTGGTGCCTATACAGCTGGAAAGTTTGGGGTTTTTTTAAAAAAAAATCTTAAAAAAAAAAAAAAAGCTTAGGGGATGACCTTAGGACTACTTCAGTAAGCTGGATTCTAATGTCCAAGGCTGTGTGTGAGTAATTGTTAAGCACATAGCTGCTGTGTTTGCTTATGGAGTCTCTGTGCTGCCAGGATATGACTCTCATCATTGCTTTTGAAGGCTCTTTGAAAAGAGCATTTCCCAAGGGCCCACCAGCTAGCATAGTGACTGAAATTCTGGTCAACTTAATTTGTGCTCTGGGCCTGATTTGGGCCCCTTAACCAAGCAAAACTCCATAAAAATGTGAAAAGGGCCACTATGAAAAATGCCAGGAATCTTAGTTTTTTCAACTCCTACTAAGCAAACATAAAGACAACATATGTCTGTACTATTTCCACTCAGCCTTAATACGGAGTCTTATTTGTACTTTCAAAGCCGTATTATAGAATACTCTAAGAAGGCTATTGTCCTCTACTATGTTTTATCTATGTATTTTTATAATTCATAAAGAAGTGGTTATATTCTAGGCTTTTTCTCTTATCATACTATTTTTTTTTTTCCGTGAAAACCCCTCAAACCTTGTATTTAAGGCTTGATTTAGGTAATGAAGATTAAAACTACCTACTGTCTTAGACTGATCCAGGACAATGGTTCTTGTGCCACTTAGTAGTGTGTTATGGTGAGAGGAGAGGCTGTAAAAATGTTCTTGCGCAAGGGTGTTGGGAGCAGAGCCACATTAATGGCATTGCCTGCAATGACCAGCTTGAAAAGAAATGGGAAAACTGAACTGAAACAGAAGTTTGTGTTTTCTTGTTTGTTGTCATGTATGGTGGTTGGAGTTTTTGTTTGTTTGTTGGGTTTTTTTGACAGAATAAAAAATTTTAAGACGTACACTTTGGATTTCAAATGCCAGTCTAGGCAGACAGGTTTTGTATCATGCTCTGACAATCCTGTTTTGTTCCTGAAAAGGAACAAAACCAGGATCATCTTGTGTTATTTGAGAAATATGCTTGCTAATCCAGGTTGGTTTTGACCTGGATGGCAAGATCCTGCCTACCTGTCTGCCCTTGTTCTATCTCATGTCTATCTGAGCAAGCTGTCCGTGGAGGCAGCTGCCCTAACCTCCTCCCTGTTTGAGTTGGCTTCTGGCTTTTGGAGGACCTTGGGCACTTAGGTGGAAACTAGGTCAGCTGAATTTGGGCAAAAAGTAAAAACTTTTATCTAAAAAAAAAAAAGAGGAAATAATGCATTTCAAAACTAAATCTATCTGTTTAAAAAGTCCCTGTTCTGACACTTTTATTGAGGAGGGGCCAAAGTGGCTTCTCAAATTTGCAGATGGTTTGAATTTCTCAATCTCTGTTTATTGGTAATTTACTAAACAGTTTTGCCAAGCTCTGTCCACAAGGTTGAAATGTGGTTTCTTCCAAAGCTGAAAAGTGACAGCTTATATGTTGTTTATGCCTATTAAACATTTATTTTCCTGGTGCTTTCCTTTCACATTTCCAGGATTCATTTCACAGTTAAAGATTCTGAGAAGATAAGACTCGTGGACAGTCCTTCAAAGAAGAAATGCACAAGGTGCTCTTCCACAGATAAGACTTTTGGTTTGTTTTTTTTTTAATAGCCTTACATAGATCAGGCAAAAAAGCATTTACCACTAATGCTTGAAATATTTGCCTTTGTATAGAAAAAGAATACCATTAACACTTCACATGGGCCATGTTTATTTGTTGCTCTAAGTGTTTTGTAAGTATTAATGCTATTTTTATAAAAGTGCAGGAGAAGCATTCTGTTTGTACCAGGTATGTTCCAATGATGCTAAAATAGAAAACAAAGAGGATTTCAGCAGACTCACCATCCCAGCATCTTGACATAATTTAACCAATAGGTTATGATAAGAAGACCCAGCTGGCTTTTTCCAGTGTACAGGATCTTTAAGCCCGCAGCTGATTTGTGTAAACAGTTATTTTCTCACTAATCTCTTATATGAGAAGACTTCCTGTGAATTGTATAATTTCAAGTAGAAAAAATACAGTGAGCAAATATATCACTGGGAGAGCCCAGACCATGAAAGGAAAACAATAGGTGTTTTTCTCTTTTCTTATTACTAGCATCAAGATATATATATTCTGGAACATGTATCACACAGTTTGGTCTGCCAAGGGAATGGCTGCAAATTCAATTGCTTCCACCATTGCTGTCTCCAAGATTAATATCTCCCCACACACTACTAATTCAATATGAGGTATACACAGAAACTGGGACAGATGACTGGAAAAAGAGACAGTGACAACTGATAGGGATGGAACCGTTAACTTTCAACATTTCTGAGTAGTACAAAAAGCTTGAAAGCGAAAGCTTTCAAGCTTTCCCCCTCTACTCGGCACTGGTGAGGCCACAACTGGAATACTGTGTCCAGTTTTGGGCTCCCCAGTTCAAGAGGGACAGGGAACTGCTGGAGAGGGTCCAGCGAAGGGCGACCAAGATGATTGAGGGATTGGAGCATCTCCCTTATGAGGAAAGGCTGAGAGAGCTGGGACTCTTTAGCCTGGAGAAGAGAAGGCTGAGGGGAGACCTTATTATTGCTTGCAAGTATCTAAAGGTTGGGTTGAAGGAAGATGGAGCCAGACTCTTCTCGGTGATTCCCATTGACAGGACGAGGGGCAATGGGCACAAGTTGGAACATAGGAAGTTCCGTTCCAACACATGGAAAAACTTCTTTACAGTTAGGGTGACAGAACACTGGAACAGGATGCCCAGGGAGGTTGTGGAGTCTCGTTCTCTGGAGATTTTCAAAACCTTCCTGGATGCAGTCCTGAGTAATGTGCTCTAGGCAATCCTGCTTTAGCAGGGGAGTTGGACTAGATGATCTCTAGAGGTCCCTTCCAACTCTGAAAATTCTGTGATTCTGATTCTGTGCTTCTGAAAGGGGAGGAAAGGTGGAAGAAAAAACAACAAACAGCAAAAGTGTGGGGAGAAAATTGGATGAGGAATCAATGGTAAAGACTGAAGAGGAGGAAGTATGGCACCCCAGTAAGAGGTGAAGTATTTTAGTAGTTGATGTTACAACAGAATGAGGGGTGTTGGTTCCTTAATCTGGATGATTATTTTTTTATGTATGCATATACATTCAGTTGATCTCAGACATCGGGGGGAAAAAAAAGTTTATGTTGTATTATGACCCAAATCCTTTCATTTCTATAGAGGTGTACTGAGCCTGGCTGGAATGGAGTTAACTTTCTTCATAGCAGCTCTTATGATGCTGTTTTAGATTTGTGACCAAAACAGTACTGATAACACACTAATGTGATATCAGCTTTTGCTGAACGGTGTTTTCACAGCATAAAGGCTGCCTCTGTTTCTCATTCTGCTCCCACAGTAAATAGATTAGGGGTGTGCAAGAGGTTGGGAGGGCACACAACCAGGCAGATGTTTTCTTTCTACTTCCACTTATCCTTCATGTATTAAACTTTTATTTTTTAATCTTGACCCCAAATTTTCTTTCTTTTACTCTTCCTTTCCTCTTCCCCTGTCCCACTGAGGGTGTGTGAGGAAGTGAGCGAGCAGCTGTGCGGTGCTTAGCTGCCCACCGGGGTTAACCCACATGAGGCAATGACTCAGAATATATATATTGATAATTTGTAGCATTATCACTAAATTTCCTGCAACAAGAGCATCAAATTTCACACTACCTTAGTTGTATAAATAAATATTATTAGTAAACTACAGTAAAGGTACCAGCTGAGAAGCAAAAAGCCCGCCAACCAAAAGGATGCAGGAGAGGCTCTTCACTTCTGTGTTAGGATGCCCCCACCGGAAGGGCTGAGGATAATGGCAGGGCCCTTCTCCCATCTTGTTGCAACCCTGAGAGCATGTATGTTCCTGGGCTTGCTAGGGGAAAGGAGGAGATATAGCAAATGTATCCCTAAGAAAGACAGAACATTTACTCGAGAAATCTAAGGAACCTGAAGGAACCTAAAGGTACACAAGTCCATGGGTCCTCATGAAATCCATCTGCACGTCCTAAGGGAACTGGTGGATGAAGTTGCTTAGCTGCTTTCTGTAGCAGCACTTTGGAATGCAAGGCAGATAGCAACATCACGGATGGGCCTGAGAAGCAGTTAACAGGCCTGAGAAACAGTTAACGAAGACATAATAAGAAGTAGAACTGGACCTCAGCCAGACCATAACAGGAGCTCAAAAGTACACAGCTCTGTGTGTGTGTGTGTATGGGAAAAGAGCATGACCAGAACACTGGTTGTGCAGGACTGGATGTTGTGAGGAATGAAGAGTGCAAAGGACATAAACAACCTGTTTGGCTGCATAGTTGAGATCCGTATCTGTAACTATATAATAGCTGCACATGCTAATAAAGTTTGTCTTGGTTCACAACACTGAGTCCGTGCATTCAGCCTGCTGCAAATGTCACCCGAATCGGGTTTTTTATTTTTTATTTCCTTCAAATCTGGTGGTGGCTCTGCAGCTGAACTAAACAGAAATAAAGACATAAATGCGCACATCAGTTCTTCTCATTGAACAAGTAAGTAACGCAGCTGCCGTAGTATAGGCCAAATGGCCCTCAAGAACGTAAATTGTATATAGAAGTGTTGCAACGTATTTTAAAGGAACAAGGATTTAAGGTAGCGCCGGTAAAGCTAGCTGCTTTGCCTGTATGGATTAAAATGCATTGTAACTGGTTCCCTTCCATGGGGACCTATGATAGTCAGATCTAGGTGAAAGTAGGAGAATTATGAACAAAAAAGGAGTTGCAGTTTGAGGTATCTGATGAAGTAATAATAACATGGAAAACTGTGTTTACTGCCCTTAAGGCGCTGCAACCTGCAGAGGAAATTTTGCAATCTATAACGGTGGTGCCTGTTGATGCTTCAAATAATGACTCTTTTTATGATGAAGCATGTTCCTTGAGGGAACCTTTTGATCCTGGTCCTGTAAATCCTGATAAGGAACCTAATTTATACCCACCCTTAACCCCTATTCAAGCTATGACTGCCGCGGCACCCTCTGTTGTGTTGCTGATAGAGAAAAAGCCTTTTGTGCCTCCGCTCACCCCGACAGTGCCTAGTGCGCCGCTAGGAAATTCCTTACTGCGTACACAGGCAATTGGGGAAGCACCGCTTATAAATCTTTCTAATGATTTAAGCCCCAGTGCGCTGCAAGAGCCTTGTACACTAATTGATTCTTGCTGTAAGGAGGCTATGAAATGGGGAGATATGTCCATGTTAATGGCAATGCCTGTATTATATCGTCCCAGTCGGCCTCCCCAATTTGAACACATGCAATATGAAATGATTAAAGAAGTAC
>NW_009648968.1:60698-65142 GCF_000708025.1 Charadrius vociferus | reverse complement strand
TTTTTATTAGGCATCGCCACATGAGTTAAAAAATCTTTTTGACACTCTGAAAGGAGTTGCTAGACTTAATTCGCCTCGAAAGTTGAGTGACGCTGCAGAAAAGGAGTTACAAATGGTTCTACGTAAAGCAGAAACAGGATTTGCACATCGAGTAATGCTCACCTTACCACTCAGATTATCAGTAATCCATTTCAGCCACTTGGGTTAATCGGACAGTTTGATACTCTGAGTAATAAATTAATCACATTAAAATGGATATTTTTGTCACACACCCCAAAGAAAACAGTAACTACTAGGGTAGAATTGATAATTGTGATAATCGAAAAATCTCGAGTTCACTTTCAGCACTTATGTGGTCGAAACACTGACTTGATTACGGTACCCATGACCTCTGATTCCTTCCAAGCATTATTAAGAGAATCAATTCAATTGCAAGCGGCTTTAGCAGATTATATGAACAAAATTCTGTTTTCCAATCCCCATCATAAACTTTTCCAGGGACTAGAACATATTCTGCTTTCAAGTCAGTCTATAGCCTGCTCGATTCCTTTACCTCGAGCATGTACCGTCTTTATTGACGGCTCTGGGAAAAATAGCAAAGCTGCTGTAACATGGAAAGAAGATACGAAACAGTGCAATTCTGTTATTACACAAACAGGTTCTACGCAGCTTGTTGAACTTGCAGCTGCTCTACATGCCCCGGAGCTCTTTCTGCAGGAAGACTTAAATATTGTTGCTGATTCCTATTATGTTGTTGGAATAGTACAATGGCTCAAAAGATCACTGCTAAAGGAAGTTAATAATAAAGAGTTATTTAAATTATTGCTAAGATTATATGAAGTTTTGATGAAGCGTGAGCATTCTGTGTTTATCATGCACATACGCTCACACATGCAGTTACCAGGACCTTTAGCAGAAGGAAATGCAAGAGCAGATGCATTAACATTAGTAGCCTTGCTAACTAGGTTTGAGACTGCTCGCTTATCACACAATTTCTTCCATCAAAATGCATTAGCTTTAGAGAAGGAATTTGGGCTTACCTCACAGCAA
The DNA here is from genome assembly GCF_000708025.1 of Charadrius vociferus. Lineage (NCBI taxonomy): Eukaryota > Metazoa > Chordata > Aves > Charadriiformes > Charadriidae > Charadrius > Charadrius vociferus. The sequence continues at coordinate 64,092 of NW_009648968.1, read as the reverse complement.
GCCAGAGACATCATTCGTGCGTGCACTGACTGCCAGCGACTCACTTTAACCCCTTTGGGAGACGGGGTAAATGTTCATGGTCAGGAGGAAAGTCAGCTATACACAATATTTTTGTCACTTTCTGTCATGTATATACATTACTAAAAAAGCCAGTATTGCCTATAACCTGTTAGTCCTGGACCACAAATTAAAACCTCCACGCAGAGAAATATTTCACAGCGAATCAGTTTGAGTACAGACAAGTCTGTCAGCCCTCCCAGAACAATTCCACTATTCAGGATAGTGGAACTCCACCCCAGCCTTCCAACTTTTTTGATTAAGTTTAGCACATTCCCACATATGCATCTAGTACCAGAAATGCCATGTACTTGAGTAATAATACTTAAAATCGAATAGTTTCCCATGGAATGTTGCCATAGACTGCCTACATTATATGCAACCATAAATGTTTTTCATCTGAGAGTTCTGCTGCTCCCCATTCTCTCATTTTGCCATCTCACCTGTCCAACCTCCTAGCACACATCCAGAGCTCCACAGATTTCTGGCCCCATAATAAAACATAGCACATAATAAAACATTACATAGATATCATTCCCTATATGCATTGTTCAGACAATACTTTTGTAATTTGTTTTCAAATTTTTCAAATTTTATGTTATTTTGAAACCTTAAAATTCACAGGAGTTTTGGATCAGGCAAGCTTGGTCTTCTCTTATGGCTGTAGCTTTTCCTACTCAAAGATATGCAAGCCATCAGTAGCTTTTTTTTTTTTTTACAGCGTCAAGGCTGATTCTCTTCTGGTTTTGTTTATAAAGAAAACCAAAGGATCTGAAAAAACATTATCTTTAAGATTACCATTAACTTTTTGCCTCAGTTTTAAGGTCTGACCTTAACAAGCATGTAAATGCTGTAAGATACCCTCAGAGGTCATCTTTTTTTTTTCATATGTAAAAACCCAATTTACCCAATTGAAGTTATCACACAATTAAAATCACATTCTACCGTGCTAGTTCTATAGCAATAATTGCACTTGCACACAAAATATTTTGCTATCGAACCTCTTCAACTATCAGATACCAAAACCTGGTAAGGGAAAGGAAACAGCATGGGTTCTGCCATACAGCAAAACAACTGCTGCTATTTGCTTAACCCAGAACAGCAATATAGTAGCAAAATCAATAACCCTGCATGGTTATGGGATGGATGAGGACCCAAGTAAGAGTTTATGGGTTAGGATTAAAGAGAGGACAGGTAAAGGTGGAATTGTAGTGGGTGTCTGCCATAGGCCACCTGACCAAGAAGAACAAGTGGATGAGGCTCTCTGCAGACAGATAGGAGCAGCCTTGCTTTCACAGGCCCTGGTCCTCATGGGGGACTTCAACCACCCCGATATCTGTTGGAGGGACAACACAGCAGGACATAAGCAATCCAGGAGGTTCCGGGAGAGCATTGATGACAACTTCCTGACACAAGAGTTAGAGAAGCCAATGAGGAGAGGTGGTCTGCTGGACCTCATACTCACAGACAAGGAAGGGAACAGAACAGAAGGGAACAGAACATTTCAGTTGGAAGGGACCTACAATGACCATCTAGTCCAACTGCTTAACCACTTCGGGGCTGACAAAAAGGCATTGTCCAAATGCCTCTTGAACACTGACAGCTTGGGGCATTGACTACTTCTCTAGGAAGCCTGTTCCAGTGTTTGACCACCCACTTGGTAAAGACATGCTTCCTAATGTCCAGTATAGACCTCCCGTGGTGCAACCTCGAACCATTCCCACGCATCCTGTCACTGGATACCAGGGAGAAGAGATCAACACCTCCTTCTCCACTTTCCCCCTCTACTCTGCCTTGGTGAGGACGCATCTGGAGTATCATGTCCAGTTCTGGGCTCCCCGGTTCAAGAAGGACAGGGAACTGCTGGAGAGGGTCCAGCAAAGGGCTACGAAGATGATTAGGGGATTAGAACATCTTTCTTATGAGGAAAGGCTGAGGGACTTGGGTCTTTTTAGTCTAGAGAAAAGAAGATTGAGGGGGGATCTTATCAATGCTTATAAATACTTCAAGGGAGGGTGCCAGGTGGATGGGAGCAGTCTTTTTTCAGTGGTGCCCAGTGACAGGACAAGAGGTAACTGGCACAAAATTGAACATAGGAAGTTCCATCTTAACCTGAGGAAGAACTTCTTTACTTTGAGGGTGGCAGAGCACTGGAACAGGCTGCCCAGAGACGTGGTGGAGTCTCCGAGTCTGGAGACATTCAAAACCTGCCTGGACACCATCCTGTGCAACCTGCTGTAGGTGACCCTGCTCTGGCAGGGGGGTTGGACTAGATGATCTCCAGAGGTCCCTTCCAACCCTGACCATTCTGTGATTCTGTGATTCCCTGCTTCATGAAGCTGTAGAGAGCAATGAGGTGCCCCTCAGCCTTCTTTTCTCCAAACTAGACAAACACAGAGTCCTTAGCCGCTCCTCATAGAACATGCCTTCCGGCCCTTTCACCAGCTTTGTTTCCTTCCTCTGAATGCATTCAAGGACTTCAATACAATTCTTAAATTGTGGGGCCCAGAACTGCACACAGTACTCAAGGTGAGGCCACACCTGCGGAGCGTTGAGACATGGACTCTGGCGGGGTACAGACCAAAGACCTTTATTGTAACAAATGGCTATGCTTTATAGTCTCAGCTACTGTCCACATGCTGTCAATGCTATGCTGATAGGGTAAGGGCTCACGATCACACACATTTTTCTGTTAATGGATTGGCAGCGTTCTCTGTTCACGCAGGGCTGTAACTCCATAATCACATCCTGCTCCTTGCCACTGCTTTCTCAAAACTTGTTTACTTCGTTCTTCAAGGGCACAGACTTTTTTCTTTAAGGTCGATTCCTAGCTCTCCCCCCTACAATTCCCCCTTTTTGTTTTTCTACAAGCATAACCTTTTGCAACATCTTTTGTATGATGCCTTGCAAACATGACAACATGCAGGGAACAATTAATAAAACACATAAAAACATTCCCACTATCAACATCCCTCCTTTTATCAATGTCAACAGCCATCCCTTCAACCCCCATCCTTGGAATAGGTGGTCAAGGCCAAAAAAACTATCTTCTTTCTGTAACCTTTATGTCTGTTCCATCAATTGTTGGATGCTAGCATGAATAGACTGCGAATGATCTGTCAAATTCATGCAACACATTCCATCAAAATCTTGACACCCATGTCCATGGGCCAACAATAAGAAATCAATAGCTGCTCGATTTTGCAAAGTTGCATGTCATACAGAATCGACATCTGTTGCTAATGCGCTTAACGCTAATGCCGTTGCATTCGTTTGTTTGCCAAGCCAGCAAGCCATTTTAATTCCGTTAAAGCTTTGGCTGCTGCTGGCTGACGCA
>NW_009648968.1:58400-59741 GCF_000708025.1 Charadrius vociferus | reverse complement strand
GAAAAGGCACCAACTGTGCAATACGTGAGCCTTCAGGAATCTGACATGGAGGAGTAGGAGTCCATACCATAATTTGAATCTCCCCCGTAAAGTCCGCATCGATAACACCAGGCAATACAAACAGTCCCCGGCGTGTCGCTGAGGAGCAGCCGAGAAGGAGGGCGCTCAGTCCATTGTCCAACGGTCCCTTAACCCCCATAGGGATCAGGGTAACGGTTGTATCAAAAAGCGTTACTGTGACTGCGGAGGCCAGGTCCATTCCGGTGCTTCCACTGGTTCAGGCATACAGGCTGGGGCTGCCGGGGGAGGGGGGGTACAAATCCGGCTCCTACTCAGAATCGACTGGCCCGGGATCAAAAGGGTAGTCTTCAGGCGACTCTTTCAAGGTTTGTAATACACGCTGACAATCCGCATTGGCATTTTCTACTGCTAATTTTAACATCAAAGCCTCTTTGGCTTCCATGTTATCAACTTGCTTATTGATAGCCTCTTGTAGGCGATCAATAAACGTCATATAAGGTTCACTGACACCTTGTTTAATGGTTGTAAATGATTTTATTGCCTTGCAGGTATCAGGCACTTTTATCATGGCTTGCTGAGCTAGCTCTGCTGACTGTCTCAAAATTTCAGGAGCTAACCACGCCTGCAATTGTGGCGTGTCAATTGGTGCTTCTCCTAAGAGTTGAGGGATACCTGCTCCGTGCAAAGGATCCCCGTCTTGTCTTCCTAAATTGTCTACTGCTGCAAAGCTACATAAATCTCTCCAGTGTGACGCAAAAAGAACTCTCTGCGTGGGAGTAAATATAAGTTCCGCTAATTGTTTAATGTCAAAAGGAGTTAGTGTGTGTCCTTTCATAATTGTATTCAACAAACCCTGCGCATAAGGAGATGCAAGACCATGTTGCATGATCATTTTGCGCATTTCTTTAACTAGTTCCCAGTTCAAAGGCTGCCAGGTATTCGGCCCCTGCGCACTTATCACTACGGGGCATGCAATAGCAGTAGCTGTTTCAAGGTCCCCCTCTAAGAGAGCCTGCTTTCGCAGCTTCTGCCAGTGCTTTGCTGGATCGTAATTTGCAGACGATCCCTGACTAGATATGGGATTGTCCCACGCTGTTAAATCTTTTTCTTGTGGATGTGATCATGCTCGATTGGAGGATTCAAACCTGGGGAGCTGCAGCAGTGTGGCTGGAAAGTTTATTAAGGGTGCTGATGAAAGAGCATTGGGGCTTGGAAGATCTAATTTAGTTTCTTCCCCCGACCTTTGTTCTGTTGCATTATCACTCGAATCTGCCCGTGCCGAAGCTGGGCTCTCTGGAGCTGTTGCAGCAACTGCAGCTG
>NW_009648968.1:51131-56667 GCF_000708025.1 Charadrius vociferus | reverse complement strand
GACCTGCTGGAGCGTGCCCAGAAGAGAGCCACGAGGATGATCCGAGGGCTGGAGGACCTCTCCTATGAGGAGAGGCTGAAATAGTTGGGGCTGTTCAGCCTGGAGAAGAGAAGGCTCCGGGGAGATCTTATTGCAGCCTTCCAGTACCTAAAGGGGGCCTACAGGAGAGCTGGGCAAGGACTTTTTACTAGGGCATGTAGTGACAGGAAGAGGGGGAATGGCTATAAACTGGAAGAGGGCAGGTTTAGATTAAACATTAGGAAGAGGTTTTTCACTTTGAGAGTGGTAAGGCACTGGAACAGGTTGCCCAGAGAGGTTGGTGAGGCCCCATCCCTGGAGGTGTTCAAGGCCAGGCTGGACGTGGCCCTGGGCAACCTGGTCTAGTGGGAGGTGTCCCTGCCCATGTCAGGGGGGTTGGAACTCGATGATCTTCAAGGTCCTTTCCAACCTAAACCATTTTATGATTCTATGATTCTATGATCCTTGATAAATATACGGAACAGAACTGGCCCTAGAATAGATCCCTGAGGAACACTACTGTTGACTGTTCACCAACATGATGTAGCCCCATTCAGGTCAAAGGCAGCACCATGAAGGTCAAAGGCAGCCTTGGATGCCATAGATGAAAATGAATAAACCACTTCTTAGCATTGAAAAACAAGTGTGCAACCGCATAAGCAAAATAGCTTTTTATATTCTGGTTGTAGTGTTTATCACATGTTATCTTATTGTTATATTCTGTCTTATTTTTTCTGGTTTCCTCCTTTGCGTTACCTTAAAAAAAATTATCCTCCCCGCCCAATTTTTTTTTTTTAAAGTGCTTGCCATATTTCCATGTGTTACAAGAAATTTAAGCATACAGAATGGTTTCCTCAGGTGTTTTGACTAACAAAGGGCAAGAGGATTGGGTTATAAATATGTAAATCATTAATTGTAGCATGTGATCCTTTTATTTTGTTGCCAAGAACTGAACAGGAGAACAGAGATTAAATACTTCCCTATAGGTTGCTGTTGTTTTTTCTTAATACCTTAGTTAACTCTGCCTTGGTGCAAGAATCACAGAATGATGAAGGTTGGAAGGCACCTCTAGAGATCATCTAGTCCAACCCCCCTGCCAGAGCAGGGTCACCTACAGCAGGTTGCATAGGATGGTAAATATTCAATTATTTTTACAAAGTAAAACAGCTTCAGAAGAAGAAATCAGATGACCCCTGTAGTGATCCTGACTGAAATGCCATTGTTCATCAAGGAGTTAGTGATCCACATAACGGGTAACCTGATGTACTGGTTTTAGCTGGGATAGAGTTAACTTTCTTAATAGTAGCTTGTATGGTGCTATGTTTTGGATTTGTGATGAAAACAGTGTTGATAACACACCGATGTTTTAGCTATTGTTGAACAGTGCTTCAAGGCATCAAGGCTTTTTCTGCTTCTCACGCTGCCCTGCCAGCGAGTAGGCTGGGGGCGCACAAGAAGTTGGGAGGGGACACAGCTGGGACAGCTGACCCCAACTGACCAAAGGGATATTCCATACCATGACATCGTGCTCAGCAATAAAAACGGGGGGGGAGGAGTTTTGCTGGGGCTGCCATTGCTCAGGTACTGGCTGGGCATCAGTCAGCTGGTGGTGAGCAATTGGGGTTTTTTTGCATCACTTGTTTTTCTTGGTTTTGTTTTTATTTGTTGGGGTTTTTCTTCCTTTGTTTTTTTTCTTATTAAACTGTCTTTATCTCAACCCATGAGTTTTTACACTTTTACCCTTCCAATTATCCCCCCCATCCCACTGTGGGGAGAGTAAGTAAGCAATTGTGTGGTACTTGGCTGCCTACTGGGTTTAAACCACAACACCTGAGTAGGCCCAGGCCTGTGCTCTGCTGTGCTGCACATACAGCTTGGTCTTCAGGCTTGCATTGTGCTTCTCAAATTCCTTGGCCTCAGGATAAACTCAGCCAGTTCGCTGTAACAGAGGAGCCTGAAGGCAGCTCCCACTTGGTACTGGTGATTATGCCACCTGTGTGTCCTTGCCTTTATCTAACAGTGCAGCAAGAAGTTCTCATGAGAACATCCTTTCTATTTGACAGTAAAAATTATGAAAAGAGTTGTTTCCTTGTAAGAAAGTCCTACAGTGACTTGAATGACCACAATGGGGTAACCCTGCAATGGATGGGATCTGCATGGTGTGTTGCTCCCTGATTGGAGGCCTATTTGATGCTCCACACCTTGAGGTTCCCAGCATCTAAAGGGATGCAAGATTATCTATACTATTCTCTCCTTCTTTATAGTGTTAGCTCTAATAATTAGCTTTTTAAATGATACTTTACAGAATCTGAGTGCCTTTCTTTCTGGCATCATAATGGACCGGCACTTCCTGATGCAAAACAACCCCCATCGGTGTATTTATTTTCTTGTGGAAATCAGGCAGAGCAGGGAAATGGGAAAACTGATATCCAATCTCCCAGGTGAGAGAATGAACCTGAAATTGGGGTAGGGCTGACCTCCTGTGATGGGTTGAATCTGGGCCAGCCATTAAGCACCGACCCAGAGACTTGCTCATTCACCCTGCAGCAGGATGGGGAAGAGAATCAGAATAGCAAATGTGAGAAAACTTATGGGTCAAGATAAAGACAGTTTAATAAGTGAGGCAAAGCTGTGTGTGCAAGCAAAGCAAAATAAGGGTTTCATTCACTACTTCTCATTGGCAGGCAGATGTTTAACCTCCTGAAAAGCAAGGCCTTACCAGACATAATAGTTACTTGGGAAGGCAAACACCATAACCACAAATGTCCCTATAATTGTATGTGGAAGGGAAACAATAAACAAAACATACAGAGACTCAGACCTGACAAAACAAACATGGAGATAATGACAATAAACAAGCCTGCCACTCACTAACTGATGGGAAACTACAGGCACCACTTCCAGGAAGATCAACCTGGACTTTGCAATTGATAAGATTGTAAACCATATGGGATCATAGACTGGGAGGAATGATGGAATCCATAGAGCTGTACAAACCCTTGAGGGGATGTGGGGGTTGACTTTGGCTGGCTGTCAGGTGCCCACCAAGCTGCTCTATCACTCCCCCTTCTCAGCAGAACAGGGGGAGAAAATATGACAAAATGCCCATGGGTCAAGATAAGGACAGGGAGATCACTCACTAATTACCATCACGGGCAAAACAGGCTCAACTTGGGGAAATTCATTTAATTTATTACCAATCAAATCAGAGTGGGATAATGATAAATAAGCACATATCTAAAAACACCTTCCCCCCACGTCTCCCTTCTTCCCAGGCTCAGCTTCACTCCTGATTTCTCTACCTTTTTCCCCTAAGTGGCACAGGAGGACAAGGAATGGGGGTTGCAGTCAGTTCATTACGCTATGTCTCTGCCACTCCTCATGCTCTCCCCCTGCTCCAGCGTGGGGTCCCACCCACGGGAGACAGTCCTCCATGAACATCTCCAATGTGGGTCCTTCCCACAGGCTGCAGGTCTTCAAGAACTGCTCCAGCATGGGTCCTTTCCATGGGGTACTGTTGCGTTAAAATGCAAAGTATTTTGGCAGAAAATAACCCCCCTTGTGTTCCAGCCTGTCAGAGGGGCTGGAGGCGGCTAGGCTTAGATTCTGAGTGATGCCCAATGCGGCTTTAGAAGTCCGGTTGCATTCAATATGTGAATTGAACTATCATCACAATTACAGATGCACTAATATCACCATACACAATTTGATTTAACGGCATTCCATGAACTAGCACAGCCACACTTAAGGAGTTGGGTGGCGTTCACTATGAAATCTCACAGCAAGATTAATGAAGAGTGTAGTTTATTGAAGCAACAGATGCACAAGTTCTTTTGGATTGCTGGTGATAAAGTTACTGTCTGCAAAGCACGTGCAAATACTAAGGATGCTAATAGTACAGCCTGGCTACAAATGCGTTAAGTTACAAAGCAACTCTACAGAGATTTCTAAGTTTCCCAGGGAAGCACTTGGTATAGCCAAGTGTTCGAATCTTACCCACAAGCTTCCTTATGGGGGGGAAGAGAGGCTCAGCTTGTCGACTGATCCCAGAAATCAGGGGTGGTCAGCGATGGTATTTCCCTGACCCTGTTGGTATCTTCCCTGACATCCCTCCTCTCTCAAGCTATTTTTATACTATTTTTTTACCTTTCAGGTGGAGCTTGAGGGACTCTAGTCAGACACGCTTTCATTATGATTGGTGTGAAATTTTCTCACTTTGCTTTTAAAGGTATAGACTACGAAAAATTCAGAGCGCAGACTGTGAGGAGTGGTCGCACCTTGGAGGCGGGTAGCTTTTGGGATGGAGGTGTGTTTTGGTATTATAATGACATTATGATGAGCAAAGTCCACCCAAAGGATAGCATTTTGTCAAAAAATGACAGATTGTTGGCTCAGGGTAACAATTAGGCAGCTTATCAGTTCCATAAGACGTTCAAGGGTTCCATTTGACACTCAAGTTCCCATTTTATCACAGAGTTTGGCTGTGGTGTCTCCACTCCGCTCCATCCGCCATGTGATTTTTCTTAGAGTTAGCACACCAGACCTGCTGTTCGTGGGGTGTGCATGTATATTCAGTAGCAAACTTCAAGGTGGACTAATTGGTGAGTACAGGCCGGGGGTATCAGGTGGGTGGGGGGTCTTGCAAATATGGAGTACATGAGGGACAGGTGTGTGAGTGCATGTGTGCTTGCTAGTGACCATCAAACCGGATTAGCCATCGAGTAGGGGATCTGTGAAGCAGGTAAGAGGGCCTGGGATCCAGGCAGGGGTACTGGGCGGATGGAGGGTCTGTGCCAGTACTTGAGGGATTTGTCAGTGTGTGCGTACTTGTGAGCCTAGAGAGTGTCATGTATGTGTCTTCACTAGTGACCTTGTATCTAACAGCCAAAGAGTACGAAGGGGACTTGGCTGTCTATGTTATGACAAGCTATGTGCTGAGCCTAGACTGCCAGAAAACAATCCTATAACAGACATGAGCAGTATGCCCTAACCTGTGCAGGATGCACATTAACCTGTGTTTGGCAAGCAGAAGAGAACATCTGGACCTCTGAAGGTGTTTGAATCACAGAATCACAGAATGGTCAGGGTTGGAAGGGACCTCTGGAGATCATCTAGTCCAACCCCCCTGCCAGAGCAGGGTCACCTACAGCAGGTTGCACAGGACAGCATCCAGGTAGGTTTTGAATGTCTCCAGAGTGGGAGACTCCACCACCTCTCTGGGCAGCCTGTTCCAGTGCTCCACTACCCTCAAAGTAAAGAAGTTCCTCCTCATGTTAAGATGGAACTTCCTGCGTTCCAGTTTATGCCGATTACCCCTCGTCCTATCACTGGGCGCCACTGAAAAAAGACTGGTCCCATCCACCTGGCACCCTCCCTTTAAGTATTTATAAGCATTAATAAGATCCCCCCTCAATCTTCTTTTCTCTAGACTAAAAAGACCCAAGTCCCTCAGCCTTTCCTCATAAGAAAGGTGCTCCAGTCCCCTAATCATCTTTGTTGCCCTTTGCTGGACCCTCTC
>NW_009648968.1:35384-48825 GCF_000708025.1 Charadrius vociferus | reverse complement strand
TTCCTAAAGAGAACATAGCCCTCCATGACAGTGTTCCAGTCATGTGAGCTATCCCACCATGTCTCATTAATTGCAACGAGATCATGGTCCTGTGACCACATGCAGATCTCTAACTCCTCTTGTTTATGCCCAATGCTGCGTACATTAGTGTATAGGCATTTCAGAAAGGCCAATGAGTGCGTAGCTTTTGCCCCTGAGGGGTGGTGGGCCTTCTGATTCTCAAAAATACTAGCACTCTGCCCCACAAGTGCTGAGCTACTACACCCAGGTGCCTCTCTAGCAAGCCCAGTTACATGCCCATTCCCCTTTGAATCTAGTTTAAAGCTCTCTCAATTAGCCCTGCTAACTCCAGTCCTAGAACCTGCGAGACAGGCTTTTCTCATCTGCTACCAGCAGGCCTGGTGTTCTGTAAATCAGACCATGGTCAAAGAACCCAAAACGCTGCTGGTAGCACCAAGTTCGGAGCCAGTCATTGACCTGCTGGCTTTTCCTTTTAACCCCCTCATCATTCCCCACAACTGGAGGGATAGAGGAAAAAAAGACTTGGGCTCCCAATCCCTTAACCAGTCGTCCCAAGGCCCTGAAATCTTTCTTCATTGCCCTCGGCGTTCCTCTCACTACATTATCACTGCCTACCTGAAAAACTAAAAGGGGATAATAATCCGATTGCTGCACCAGGGAAGGAAGCTTCTTAACATTCTTAATCCGGGCCCCAGGGAGGCAGCAAACCTCCCTATATAGCAGGTCTGGTCTACATGTTGGGCCTTCCGTCCCCTTCAGAACTGAGTCCCCTATTACAATGACTCATCTTTTGTTTTTTACCAAGGCAGTTTTGATTTGGGGGGTGGTCCAACTAGGCCTCAATGACACCTCCAACCCGGGAGGATTATCATCCTCACCATTGTTCAGTTCCCCTTGCAGAACACTGTATCTGTTCTGCAATGGGACTTCAGAAGGTGTGGTAGTTGTCGGGTAGATGTGCCTGCGGCGCCTGTTGTGTCAGGCAGGAACATCTCGCCATTGCCCCCTGTCCTCCAAGCTACCCTGTTCAGCCGACTGGGGAGAGGAGTGGGAGTTTTCCGTAGCTGCCTTCCATAGCAGGCTCTGTCTGCCTGCTGGGTTTCTGTCATGGGAGACAGGGTATGACTCCAAGCATCTATCTCCCTCTCGCATTCCCTGATAACCCTCATCTTACTTACCTCCTCCCTGAGCTCCATCACTAAGTGTAGGAGCTCCTGTACCTGGGCACACCTGCCACTGGCATGCTCACCGCTGCCATCCAACACTGGTGTGAGAGCAGGGCACACCCTGAAGCCCGACGCCTGGGTGGCAACATGTTTGCATGAGAGCGCCATCTGTGAAGCAGCATCAGAGCTGGTGCATGCACAGTTCATCAGGGCCATGGTCTTCTGCCGGGTAGATACCATGGCTACCTGACCAAGTTGGTAGATTTGCAACGCCCTTCCATGCAACCGGTCGTGCCCTGTTGGCCCGGTCAGTTCACCCACTCAGGGGGTCCGCCCTTCCACGGTGCTCCCAGGTGACGCCCTGGGTGCCACCCTCTGGCTGCCCGCTTGCTCAGGGCCCAGTGAGCCGGCTCACTGTGCTCCTTCACAGCTCCTTTAGAACTGCCGCGTGTGCTGCTGACTCCGCCCCTGCCACATCAGCAGCCCTCCCCCAAGCCGCCGGTTCTTGCATGAGCACGAAGACGAGCTAGTTGCTTTCTCCAGCTTCGAAAAGCCCCAAAAGAGCCCCTTGCCGGCCCTTTTCGCCTCCGATCCCCTTCCGCAGTGCGGACTTACCTACACTGGAGGTGGTCTCCTTGGCGAGTGACTGTTAGCATGGTTATAGCTCCTTTAGAACTCAAGAAGGCATCTGTTCTGTTATATTGGTTGCTTCTGTCAGCTGTTTGAACATCCACAAAAAAATGGGGATTTCATTTCAATGGGGACTTCATTTACAGCCTGGATTTCACCCACAAGAGTTGGGGATGTGAAGATCAAAGGCAACCTTGGCTGCAGTGACCATGAGATGCTGGAGTTCAGGATCCTGAGGGTGAAAATCAAGCTCACAACCCTGGACTTCAGGAGAGCAGACTGGTCTCTTCAAAGATCTGCTTGGAAGAGTCCCGTGGGATAAGGCCCTGGAGGGAAGCGGGGACCAAGAAAGCTGGTTAATACTCAAGGATCACCTCCTCCAAGCTCAAGAGCAGTCCATCCACAATGAGCAGGAACTCAGGTAAAAAAGACAAGAGGCCTGCATGGATGAACAGGGAGCTGCTGGGCAAGCTGAAACACAAAAAGGAAGCATACAGAAGGTGAAAGCAGGGACAGGTAAGCTGGGAGGATGTCCTGGTTTGAGGTAAAGCCAACCAACTTTGTTATTTGCCCCGTTGGAGGGTCGGAAGCGGAAAAGCATAATGGGGTCCCACCTGCAAGGAGGAGCGGACAGGACAGGTGACTCAAAACTGACCAACGAGGGTATTCCATCCCATCTGCCTCATGCTCAGTATAAAGGCTGAGGGATCGAAAGCTCAGCTCTCTCTCTCTTCCTGCAATGGCCGACGTCTGAGGAGGACTCTGTTCGTCTGCCTGCGATCCCAATCCTGAATGCAGATCCGGAATCCAGTTCCCGTCCATCACTGAGTCAGCCTGGGACTGCCCCAGTGCCAGCCGGTGTCGTGATTGTCATCTTGGGAGTTTGATACGGTTTTGTATATATTTCATTATTTCTTTTTTTTATTTTATTATTAATATTTCATTAAAGTAGTTAAGTTCCTTCTAAACTCATAAGTCTCCTTTTTTTTCCTCCTCTGCCCCTCTCTCTGAAGAGGGGTAGAGGAGAGCATCTGTCGGTCCCATCTGGGGTCCCCCAGGTCCCCAAAAGCCGATTTGGCCTAAACCACGACAGAGGAATGCAGCAACATTGTCCGAGCATTCAGGGATGAACTTAGGAAAGCCAAACCCACCTGGTGTTAAATCCGGCGAGTGATGTCAAGGGCAGCAAGAAGGGCTTCTATAAGTACATAGGTGACAAAAGAAAGACTAGGGAAAATCTGGGACTGTTGATGAATGAGGCAGGGGACCTGGTGACACAGGACATCGAAAAGGCTGAGGTACTGAATGCCTTCTTTACCTCAGTGTTTGCTAGCAAGACCAGCCTTCAGGAAACCCAGGTCCCAGAGACCAGGGGAAAAGGCTGGAGCAAGGAAGATGTACCCTTGGCAGAAGAGGATCAGGTCAGGGACTACTTAACCAAACTTGACCCTGGTCCATGGGCCCTGATGGGATGCAACCACAAGTGGTGAGGGAGCTGGAAGATGTCGTTGCAAGGACACTCTTGATAATCTAGAAATGATCATGGCGATTGGGAGAGGTGCCCAAAGACTGGAGGAAAGTAAATGTCCCTCCTATCTTCAAGAAAGGCAAGAAGGGAACTACAGGTCGGTCAGCCTTACCTTGATCCCTGGGAAGGTGATGGAGCAGCTAATCCTGGGAACCATTTTCAGGCACATAAAGGACAAGAAAGTAATCAGGATTAGTGTGCATTGCTTCATCAGGAGGAAGTCATGCTTGACCAACTTGTTAAACTTTTATGATGAAATGACTGACCCAGTAGATGAGGGGAGAGCAGTGGATAATGTCAACCTAGACTTTAGGAAGGCTTTCAACACTGTCTCCCATGATGGGGCAGAGCACACCCTCAGGAAGTTTGATGATGATACAAAACTGGGAGGAGTGGCTGATATTCCAGAGGGTTGTGCTGCCATCCAGAGAGACCTTGACAGGCTGGAGAAATGGGCTGAGAGGAACCTCATACAGTTCAACAAGGGGAAGTGCAAAGTCCTGCACCTGGGGAGGAACAACCCCAGGCACCAGTACATGCTGGGGGCCACCCAGCTGGAAAGCAGATTGGCAGAAAGGGACCTGAGGGTCCTAGCGGACACCAAGTTGAACATGAGCCAGCAGTGTGCCCTTGCTGCAAAGAGGGAAACGGTATCCTGGGGTGCATTAGGAGGAGTGTTGCCAGCAGGTCGAGGGAGGTGATCTACTCTGGCCCTCTACTCAGCACTGGTGAAGCCCCACCTGGAATACTGTGTCCAGATCTGGGCTCCCCAGTACAAGAGAGACATGGACATACTGGATAGAGTCTCCCCCCGGGCCAACAGATGATTAAGGGGCTGGAGCATCTCTCCTATGAGGAAAGGCTGAGAGAGCTGGGATTGTTTAGCCTAGAGAAGAGAAGGCTCGGGTGAGGGGGGAGAGATCTCATCAATGTGTGCAAATATCTGAAGGGAGGATGCAAAGAAGATGGAGCCAGGCTCTTTTCAGTGGTGCCCAGTGAGAGGATGAGAGGCAATGGGCACAAACTAAACCACAGGAAACACTTTTTCACCGTGAGGGTGACTGAGCACTGGAATAGATTGACCAGGGAGGTTGTAGAATCCTCCTCCTCAGAGATATTCAAAAGTCACCTAGACATAGTCCTGGGGCAAGCAGGTCTAGGTGGCCCTGCTTGAGCAGAGGTGTTGAACTAGTTGACCTCTGGAGGTCCCTTCCAACCTCAACAATTCTGTGTTATGTGTGCTGACTTGCCCTATTAGCAGGAGTTAAGAACTGGCATATGTTAATCCTGTTAATGATGGCCCAAACCACATGACACTAGAGTACAAATATATTCAACACAGCTCCAGCAGAGAAGGGATTTTTCTAAACATCTCATGAAGAGACAGAGTAGATGAAAGTCCAAGCAAGGGGTTTTGGTGTTATAGTTACTTCTGTTATCATAAAACCAAACTCCAAGAAAATGGGTAAGTCTGAGCTTATATAAACTTTATTTTGTTTAGAGAGGGTATTCAAAAGCAAAAATATCTTTTATGATTAAAAAACCCACCTTCATGTCATCTCAAAATGAAAGCACTTTTCTCTCTCCCAGTTTTGACTTTTAATTTAATGAAGTATTAGAAAGACATAGTTTGCTGTTAATGATCAGAGTGCTTTCCAAAAGCTAGCCAGTGATAAATGTCACAACTGCTTTAAATGTAATTATTTTTGTATTTTCCAAATTTAGAAATTTGGCTTCCACTTTCAACTTTAGATCATTAAAGTTTAAGAGGAAAATTCAAAACCAGTGCAATCACTGAAGACTCTGGCATCTGGCATTGAATAGGGTATTCTTTCAACACAGTGCAGATAGACCATTATCATTCAAATAGCAAATAGAAAAAATAAAATGAGGAAAAATAGCACAAGTACTCATTAAAAAGTATTTTAAAACTTTTAAAACTCTCATTAGCGCATCCCTTCTTCTGTGACTTAAGTAAAGAGAAGGATACATTTGTTGTACTTAAGATTCTCAAGGAAGCAATGACTGGAACACAATGAAGTCACATGAAGACTCCATCACAGATACCTAGATATGTATATATAATTATACGCATATATATTAGGAGGATACAAGTTATCCACACCCTCTGAATCATAAGGTCCCAAAAGAGGGTCTTAATAATCCCTCTGCATCTAGATTGAGATTGAATCCCTCTGCATCTACCTCCTGGATGAAAATAATTTTTAAGTGTGGTAAGGTAGTTTTCTGTGTTTTCATTTGTAGTAAATTCCTGAAGATCTTACATCGTGATTTAAAAGAGACTATAAAGAAATTGTTTTTGCAAGGCATCCACCAATGCTAAAACCTGCGCTTTATACTAGGAATATCAAGGCAAAACCAACTATTTTTGAAGCCCTAAAGCTGAGAATTATAGGGAAACAGAGCAGGTGCTACAAATGTTGTGCCTGAATCAAGTCACTGTCCAGGCAACTTTCCCCAGCTGACCCACACCCAGGCAGTGGGGTTGCTCCACAGCCCTACTATTGCAAAACAATTTTACACCATTTCAGGCTCAGAGGCTACAAATTAAGTTTATTAAAATGAATACCAGCTAACAACAATTTTAGGGTCTTAATGTTGCCCAGGCCATTCAGAAGCATGCCTTCTGGTGCCTGAAAGGTGACAACAAATCAGAGCAGCCAACTCTGCTCTCTTTACTGTGGGAAAGCAGCCAAACATTCCATTGCTTCTGCCTGCCAGCAAACACAGGATGTTCTGTCTGAACATCAGGAAACATTTTTTCATGGTGAGGGTGATCGAGCACTGTAACAGGTTGCCCAGAGAGGTTGTGGTCTCCCTCCTGGGAGATATTCAAAAGCCATCTGGACATGGTCCCGGGCAGCCTGCTCTAGGTGGCCCTGCTTGAGCGGGTGGGGGTTGGACAAGATGACCTCCAGAGGTCCCTTCCAACCTCAGCCATTCCGTGATTTTGTGATTCTGTTTATAATGGCAAGGGAATTAAAACAGATTTGGGAGCCTCAAGTGACTGATCCCACAGCATTTCTTATCACTTGGGTAGTCCTATTGAGTTCAGTGGGAATGTTTCTAAGCTTACAGTGGACTTTGTGATTTAGTAGTTATATATTGGTTTATATCCAAATATGCAGTAAATAAAATTCTGTGTTCCAAAAATATGCTTGCAAGTTATGAGTTCAACCTTCTGCTGTACCAGTGTGGTACCCTCTGTGGCTAGATGTAAGTTGTGAGGGAGACCAGGGGTTCCAGGGTGGATCCCAGTTTGTGAAGCTCTGTGACTTTTCAAATTGCTGCCCTTCGTCATTGAGATCACTGAGTGTACAATGTTAACATGCATCAGGTTCGGAATGTCACTGATGGGGCAATATTGCACTCAAACATAACATGCTCAATTTTTAAATGAAAATTTGGACATATTCTGGGGCTCTAAGAAAGTGCAGGCTGTTCCACTCTGAACATCTGTGGAGATTGGGCTGAGGCAGCTTCTTAGCAAGGGGCTTCAGGGGTTACAGTGTGGGTGACTGGCAAATCTGGTCTTAAGAACAGGCTCGCACCGTACTTAACTCATATTGTAGACATAACCAGGATGTGCGGGGGACCTTCATCAACAGCTACTATTGAAGAGGAAACTTTTAGTATGTGAGATGCTTTCTTACCAGCCAGGGAGATTACTGCTAAAGAAAAACTTGGAGAGGTAAGGGGTGGTGGGCCTTCCGATTCTCAAAAATACTAGCACTCTGCCCCACAAGTGCTGAGCAACTACACCCAGGCGCCTCTCTAGCAAGCCCCAGTTACATGCCCATTCCCCTTCGAATCTAGTTTAAAGGTCTCTCAGTTAGCCCTGCTAACTCTAGTCCTAGAACCCTTTTCCCCCTACGACACAGGCTTTTCCCATCTGCTACCAGCAGGCCTGGTGTTTTCTAAATCAGGCCATGGTTGGAGAACCCGAAGCCCTGCCGGTAGCACCAGGTTTGAAGCCAGTCATTGATCTGTTGGCTCTTCCTGTTTAGCCCCTCATCATTCCCCGCAAGTGGAGGGATAGAGGAAAACAAGACTTGGGCTCCTGATCCCTTAACCAGTAATCCCAAGGCCCTGAAGTCTCTCTTCATTGCCCTTGGACTTCTCACTACGTCGTCGCTGCCTACCTGAAAGACTAAATCTGATTGCCGTACCAGGGAAGGAAGCTGCTTCTTAACATTCTTAACCCGGGCCCCAGGGAGGCAGCAAACTTCCCTATATAGCGAGTCTGGTCTACATATCGGGCCTTCTGTTCCCTTCAGAAGTGAGTCACCTATTACAATGACCCGTCTTTTGGTTTTGATTGAGGAGGTTTTAATTCAGGGGGTGGTCCAAGTAGACCGCAGTGACACCTCCAAGCTGGGAGGATTATCATCCTCACCGTTGTCCAGTTCCCCTTACAGAGCACTGTACCTGTTCTGCACAGGTTGCTAGCCTTTGTTCTCATGGGGGACTTCAGCTTACTGTCTGATGGAAATACAATACAGTGGAGAGGAAACAGTCTAGGAGGTTCCTAGAGTGTGTGGAAGATAACTTCCTGACACAGCTGGTGAGTGAGCCAACTAGGGAAGGCACCCTGCTAGACCTGTTGTTTGCAAAAAGAGAAGGACTTGTGGTGATTGGAGGCCATCTTGGGCGTAGTGATCATGAGTTTTTGATTCTTGGAGAAGGAAGGAGGGGGGTTAGCAGAACTTCCACGTTGGACTTCTGAAGGGCAGACTTTGACCTGTTTAGGGGTCTGGTTGACGGAGTCTCCTGGGAGGCAGTCTTGAAGGGCAAAGGAATCCAGGAAGGCTAGACATACTTCAAGAAGGAAATCTTAAAGGCGCAGGAGCAGGCTGTCTCCCATGTGCCAAAAGACGAGCCGGCGGGGAAGAAGACAGGCCTGGCTTGTCCTGGTTTGAAGTAAAACAACCAAATTTCTGTTCAGTAATTTTATTTTGCAGCTAAGACTCTTGTAACTACTGAAATTAACAGCATATTGTGCAGAAACTGTTCACTCTCAGAGTGATAAGTCCTATGTTTATACTTGATGCCAAGCCATGGTATGCAGAGAGGCACTTGCTTATACTTATTGCTATAACAACCAAGGTCGGCTAACTTTGTTACTTGCCCCGTTGAAGGGCCGGAAGCAGAAAAGTGTAGAGGGGTTGCACCTGCGGGGAGGAGCGGACAGGACAGGTGACCCAAAACTGACCAACAGGGTATTCCGTCCCATCTGCCTCATGCTCAGTATAAAAGCTAAGGGATCAAAAGGGTCACCTCTCTTTCTTCAATGGACGGCCTTCAAGGAGGCCTCTGTTCATCTGCCTTTGATCCTGATCTTGAATCCAGATCCATAGTCCAGTTCCCGTCTGTCTCTGAGTCCAGTCTGGAACTTCCCTAGTGCCAGCCGGTGATGTGATTGTCATCCTGGGAGCTTGATATGGTTTTGTATATATTTCATTATTTCCTTTTTATTATTTTATTATTAACATTTCATTAGTTTATTTCCTTCTAAACTCATAAGTCTCTCTCTCTCTCTACTGCTTCTCTTTGAAGAGAGGTAGGGGAGAGCATCTGTCATAATGCCCAGTGGCCAACCGAGCCCAAAACACGACAACTGAAAAGGTTGTCAAGCATTCAAACAGGCTGGCCAGGGAAGGGGTTGAGTCACCATCTGTTTAAGGGATGTAGATGTGGCGCTTAGGGACATGGTTTAGTGCTGGACTTGGCAGTGTTAGGTTAATGGTTGGACTCGATGATCTTAAAGGTCTTTTCCAACCTAAACAATTTTATGATTCTATAAACCTAATGAAAGAAAGACATGTTCATTAATATGTAGGAAAATAATTAAGATTCTTCTGAAAGCAGGTTTTGCCATTAAAAGAGGTAAGGTCAAGGGACCTGCACAAGACATCCAATTTTTGGGAATTAATAGTATAATAGCTCTACCCCATAGTATAATATATATGTACCCAATAGTATAATAGCTCTACCCCATTATAGTGGGGGACTGCATTCGCGCTCTCCCCTGTTTTTTTTTCTTTCCCAACTACTTATAAGATTGTTTTTAAAATGAGTCCCATTATCTGACTCAATTCTCTCTGGAGTGCCATGTCGCCACAAGACTTGCTTTTCAAGGCCCAGGATGGTATTCTGGGCAGTGGCATGAGGTACGGCATAGGTTTCTAACCATCCGGTGCTTGCTTCCACCATTGTAAGCGCATAGTGCTTACCCTGGTGAGTTTGAGGGAGTGTGATATAATCAATTTGCCAAGCTTCCCCATACTTATATTTCAGCCATCGTCCCCCATACCACAAAGGTTTTAACCGTTTAGCTTGCTTGATTTCGGCTCATGTTTCACAGTCGTGGATAACCTGTGCAATAGCGTCCATGGTTAAATCCACCCCTCGGTCACGGGCCCATTTATATGTTGCATCCCTTCCTTGATGACCTGAAGTGTCATGGGCCCACCGAGCTACGAATAGTTCACCTTTATGTTCCCAGTCCAAGTCTGTCTGGAAAATTTTAGCAGCCTGATCTGCTTGCTGATTGCCCCTCTCTCTGAAGAGGGGTAGAGGAGAGCATCTGTCGGTCCCATCTGGGGTCCCCCAGGTCCCCAGTAGCTGATTTGGCCTAAACCACGGCAGATATATATTTTTTCATTTCTGTCTGTTGCGGATGGAGCGATGCACTTCACTTGTAAGAGAGATGCAGCAATATATTTATTGACATAAAACAACAATTTAAGCATGTTTGATAGTAAATGTGACTGTAGTTTAACAAGATTCGATGGCAAGGTATGGCAAGGTGCGGCTGGATCCAATCCTAGTCCCAGACTTGGTCAATGGTTTATGGCCTTGTGCTAGAAGCAAAAAATCTACGGCTGCTCTATTCTACAATGAAAGCTTATAGAAGAGGCAAAAATTGCAAAATATCTAGCTTTGCAGAAGGATTTGTAGAAGGCCAGTAGTTAGTGGAGCTCAGATAATGTTTTGGAATTCAAATACAGCTAGCAACCTTTGACTTTATGCTAGTTCAGCACTGGGTGTGAAACTTCTGGCAGCTTGCCCAGACTTCACAGCATTTTTAGGTCTGGAGAGAATGTATGAGAGAGAGAATATGCAGAGTATTCAGAAAATTTTATAAACCTATTTCTGTTTCTCTTTTCTACTTGCAAGGAACCATTTGTGTCTTATGGGGTCTATGGAGACTAACTCGCAAGAGTCAGGTAAGGGCACAAACCACATACCCTTATTTCTTTAAAGGTAGTATTTAAAAGTGTTAAACTGTATTTCATCCACAATGTTCACAATCCATCACAACTGCCTATATATGTATATATAATTATATGCAGATTTATATATTGTATACACTTATTTATATATTAGGAGGATGCAAGTTATCCATACCCTCTGAATCATAAGGTCCCAAAAGAGGGATTGCATTGGGTTTGCGTGGCAAGGTTTTGGTAGCAGGGGGCTACAGGTGTGTCTTCTGTATGCCAGAAGCTTCCCCCATGTACGATAGAGCCAATGCCAGCTGACTCCAAGACAGATCCACTGCTGGCCAAGGCTGAGCCAATCAGCAATGGTAGTAGCACCTCTGTGATAACATATTTAAGAAGGGGAAAAAGTTGCTGCGCAGCAACAACTGCAGCGGAAGAGAGGAGTGGGAATATGTGAGAGAAACAACTACACAAACACCAAGGTCAGTGAAGAAGGAGGGGGAGGAGGTGCTCCAGGCACCAGAGCAGAGATGCCTTTGCAGCCTGTGATGAAGACCATGGTGAAGCAGAGGTTAACAGTGGAGCGTGGAAGACCCCTGGCTGGAGCAGGTGGATGCCTGAAGGAGGCTGTGATCCCATGGGAAGCCCATGCTGGAGCAGGCTCTTAGAAGGACCTGTGGAGAGAAGACCCCATGCTGGAGCAGGTTTGCTAGCAGGACTTGTGACCCCTCAGTGGACCCATGCTGGAGCAGTTTGTGAAGAACTGCAGCCCATAGGAAGGACTCACATCAGAGAAGTTCATGGAGAACTGTCTCCCATGGGTGGGACCCCACATTGGAGCAGGGCAAGAGTGTGAGGAGTCCTCCCCCTGAGGAGGAAGGAATGGCAGAGACAACATGTGATGAACTGACCGCAACCCCCATTCCCCTGCATCGCTTGAGAGGGGAGGAGATAGAGAATTCAGGAGTGAAGTTAAGCTGGGGAAGAAGGGAGGGGTGGGGGGAAGGTGTTTTAAGATTTAGTTTTTATTTTCCCATTTTTCTACTGATTTTGATTGGTAATAAATTAAATGATTTCCCCAAGTTGAGTCTGTTTTGCCCATGGCTGTAATTGCTGAGTGATCTCCCTGTCCTTATCTTGACCCATGAGCCTTTTGTTATATTTCTCTCCCTTGTCCAGATAAGGAGGGAGAGTGATAGAGCAGCTTTGGTGGGCACCCGGCATCCAGCCAGGGTCAACCCACCACAGGGACCTGTTTAAGATGGGTTGCAGTGGTCCAGAGCATATGTTTCCACTTCTTCCTTGATAAAAGAATTCACTGTCATATGAGTCAGCTGATCCACTTTTTACTTTTACCTTTTTTTTTTAAGTAATTTTTTTTGTTTTGGTAAGATGATTTTTTGTTTTCATTGGAAACATGCTCTGAACCACCTCTATTGAGAGCCTTGTGAAAGACACTGTATTTGAGGATTTAGTGATCTTGAACAAGCCATGTCTGCCCTATTAGGCCTCATACCTGAGGCCTGAGAAGCCCATATGTTAGTATAAGCAGCCCCTGTAAAGGAACCTGCTGGAATGCCCCATGCCAGCCTATACTGTGCCACTGGCAGGGGTTATGACAGAGATAACATTCCAGCCTGTCAGGAGAAGATAGAGAATTCTGTTTGTTACACAAAATAAGAGGCACCATGGCATAGGAAGGAGGAAGAACCTTTCTATGTATGGAATCTGTGCAGTGTGCTGCAGGAAAATCCATCTAGTGCTTCACAAACATGGGGTTCCCAGCATCCAAAGGGACTTAAGATTTATAATCTATATTCCTCTTTTATTCTATCACATTAAAACAGCTATTTTATTAAGCCATCTGTTGTCATGCCTTTCTTATTGAGATCTAAGAACACCACTGCACCATCTCTCTCTTATTTCCCCCTCACGCCCCCATGCAGCACACCACCACAATCTTAAGCTATCTTCCAATCCTGGGGTGCCAGGCACCTAAAAATACCCCACACCACTACTTGACTATAACTGTAACGTGTCACAGTAGTAGAATTTACCCATATTTCTAGCCAAAAAACTTACTTTAATCCACTCAGTATAAATATTCTTGAAAGATTTTGGACGTAGAGCAACCAACATAGGAGAAGAAAAAACAGGAGGGGAAAAAGCCATTTTGGAAGGTGCCCACATACCACTGATGTTTACTATATCAGGTTTTTAAAACTTAAAGTTGTCAAAGTGGTATGTGCTAAGATTCAACAATAAGCTACACAATATAAAATACCTGCAACTACACATCTATCTACTATATAATAATTACTTAAAGCTTATATCCCATCATTAGACATCACTAGATAATACAGGATGACCTAGAAAGATTTAACAGGAACAGATGCAATAGGTCAAGTCATTCCAGGCATCGGAGGTCAAATACTTAAATTCCACTCCAGTAGGAACAGGTTTATAATTACTATTGCACGCACTGATAATGTGCTGAGCAAAGAGCCAGTAACCACACCATCTTGCTCTAACTCAAGTTTTTCTAATGACCTTAAAGCATGTCTAATTGTGAACAGCAGTCAACTTGTACAGTTCTCAGTATACAGTAATAGAAGTAACAATCAAATGTCAGGTGGATTAACACTTTTGACGGTAATGTGTTAAAATACTGGCTGACTTCCCAAATTATTTTGTTTTCATTTGGTAGGGGAGCATTATTCTTCCAAAAAGCTTTGAATAACAAATCAGATGACGTTCATATGTTGATTTGTATTTTCCCCATGCAATATTCACAGGGTCTTTTTGTCTTATTCAAACTTGCCTACCCCCCCCGCTCCCCACCACACCAG
>NW_009648968.1:26874-35324 GCF_000708025.1 Charadrius vociferus | reverse complement strand
AGTTGAAATCTTTCACAATTTCAAACATAGTTCTGTCTCATTTAACACAGGGTGATTTAAGTTGCATATCACACCACTGATAGAACTATTATTTTCATATATGCAGCTTTAACAAACAAAAAAAAAAACCCACCACAAACCAAAAAAATAAAACCCAAAGCATTTCTTCACCCAGCGTTGAAGTGGTAGTATGTGTTTCATTATATCCTATCCAATCACTTATTAAAAAAAAAAATAAAATTTTAAAATTTGCATCATGTTTTTCATAACCCCTAAATAAAGGCATTTTTAAGCTATTGCTGCATATTATACAGCATTATACCAGAGGTTTGGTTCAGATACATAACTTCAATGCAAAATTCAGGTCCACTAATTTTTTAGCAGGAATAACATTGAGCTAAACAGTAACATTCAAACATTTAAGAAAAATTAGATACATGTATATGACAGCCAGATAATACTTTGTTTACCCCATTGTTTACCAATTTTGACAGTATACAGAACTGACTTAGTGGAAAAAAAAAAGTTTCAATTTTTGAAACAAATGTTTTTGTTGCTATTAAAGCTACTCAACATGTGATATTCAGGCTTCAAGATTATAGTGGACACAATCAAATTTAAATCATGTTGTTATCTGACTCTTGCACCTAAACTGTACTATTTGTGTAATGAAATAAAAAAATATTGAAGATTAGTTGCTGACACATAAGGATAAAGCATATATGTACAATCAAGAATATTGTGTGCAGGAATAAAAAGAAAGCACTGGCTTTTTTGTTTTCTGATCTTTGAGATTCTGTTACAATTTCAGGGAAGCTTGCACCTCAAAAATGAGACTGCAATATTGCAAGTTCAATACAAGATAAAAGGACATTATACATAATTTTGAATATAATATACATTAAGCTTTTTAATGTGACCTTTTAACTCATTTTTGAAGTGTTAAAACTTTTTTTTTTTCCTTCAGTTCTGAAAGAGTAGTTTATCAGTTTACAACAGACAGGATAAAAAAAAAATTAACTACCACACTATTTTAAAGTGAGGTCATCTTAGATCAATTTTTCAGTGTCCAAGTGCCACTTCAACATGTGCATGTGTATAACTTGTCAATTTTTTTGCTGGAAATAATACAGGTAATTGATGAGGATTTAGCATTCTTTCTCTGTTTGCTGAAAACTAGTTTAAGTGGAGTCTTTTGAATTAGAGTTAGCAACTGAACAATTTTTATCTTAGTTTTGTTTGTGTGCACTAAAAAATTGGTCAGTTCATTTATTCCTCCAGAACTATCTGAAGTTTAGCTTTATTTTGACTAGCTCAATTCAAGCTACTTATATGTACATACATTTACTATCTTCCACATCCAAATAAAACAAGATTTTATTACAATACATAAACTTATGACATGAGCAGTGAAAGCAAATGCAGCTACAAATCTACCAAAAAGCTACCCCAAAATATTTAAAACGTTTCCTGACCACCAACAGAAGAGAGTAGCAATTACATGCACAAGGCCATAAGGTACTAGTGCAGCAAACAGGGAAATAAAGTTCACAGCACTCACGCAATGCAGTATTGCTATCAAATGGGCTTCTTAATAGCAAAACAATTTAATAAAAAACTTTGCATGTGCCTAATGGATGCAACATAACTGTCCAGTGCTGTTGCCGTATTGCTTGATAAAAAAAAATAAAATCAAACTATCTCTGGTCTTAAATCTGACAAGCAGCAGCAGCACAAGTGCAGACATCCCACAGCTTCAGTGATAAAGTTACAAGATTCCCTATTTTATTGCATTTTTAAAAGCAACTTGGAGATTTAAGCTTTTGAATAGAGAAAACACATTTCCTGAGTAGTCATTTAGTAAAGCATTGTAAAAGAGGAAATGCATTATATTTTAATATAGAAAAGTGTGTGTTTAAGCAAATACACTCAAGTATAAAATTTAGCAGGTTTTGAAGGTGGAGATTTACCAGGCAGGTGGAGAATTTGCACCATCATGTAATATCAAGCTTGCAACAGTTTTACAGATAAGCAAAGGATAAAATTGGATTGGGGTTTTGTTACAGCAAATCAAAACAGTGCAATACATCTTACAACTACAGTTCATCCCATTAGCTTGTTTATAATCCAATACATTCAGCCTGAAAATTTAAGCCAAATCAAATTTTCATGACTATTGTCTTTCACATCAGGCACTAGATTGTTGGATTCTTTTAAAGCATTATACCACAGATGGGTAATCTTATCGGTAAAGTCAAACTCAATTTGGATTAAAAACACCAAAACCAAAGAGAGGCTGGTCCTTGCCAGATATTTAGTACAAGTATCAGAAAACATTAAGTTTACTCTATATTTCAAATTGGGTGTCCCTTTCATAACTTTTGGGGCATGTTTTGAGATTTTAATCAACAAGGAGACATTTAGATGTTTCACATATATAGTTCCTTTGTACCTAAAATTAATTGGAGAACAGTAATTTCACAAGTGAATAGCGCAATGATCTGAAGCATTATCACTATCAGTTATGATCCAACACGGGTTATTGTGGTTCTTTTATCTGAGAAGAAGCTTTTGAGGAGAAATACCTGCCCAATACTAACTACAAGAAGAATGATTGCTTCCCCTATTGACCAATAGGCTACTCTTGTGTTTAAATCTTCCGCTCTGCTGCGACCTTGTGCTTCTCTCAACCGGAAATGAGTCTGATAATCAATGACAGACTTCAAAGCTTCATGAATTGAAACACATGCAGACTCCATCTAGAGAGGCAAACAAATACACAGCTCAGTTAATAACCATTCTAATGCTTGTTCTGTGAAATTTTGTGGTTTGATATTTAAAATTAGGATTCACATAGCTTTACAGATGAAAGATTATTTATTATTAATTATTATTATTTATTTGGGTTCAAAAGTGAATATAAACACTGTATTGAAATATGTCAGCGATCCAACATTTGTTAATTCCACCTACACCAGCAAAACAAGCAGTAAATCTCTCTCCAGATTTAGATAGCTAGTAAGTTTTTTTTATATCATTAAGATGTGCATAGTACACATTAAAACACTTAGATTTCAGAAGTATGCGATTCTTCATCACATAATTCTCAAACTTCATTTTCATAAAAGCCTGAAATCTAGATTGCTGACCTCAACACGTTCTTTTGGCATGAGACCCTTCTATTAGTCACATATGTAAAAAGTGATTAGAGAAAGGACAATTCTGTTATCTTTCAGTGTTTCTGGATGCTCCCTATCATATTCATATAACAAACACTCAAGACCAAATTGCCCAACTGCACTTGTTATCTTTCATAAAAATCACTTTCCTTTTTCTAACCTGAAAAATCTTAACCTTTTCAGTCTATGTACTATGGGCTTTCCAAGACCTAAATCATTTTACACATAAACTACATCCATTTTCAGTTTATCTTCTGAAAGCAAGAGTCAGTACCCATGATTGTCTTTTGACCATCAAGAAATTCATGAATATCTTCAAAATACTTAAGTTTTAGAACAACTAACCAACTGGCTACCCCCTAAAAATCAGTAATTCCTGAAGATCAAAAGCACAATCTATTATAAAAGGAAGTGTCTGACACCCTAATAAAAAACACCGTCAGTTACTTATAGCTGTGTCAAATCAGCTTTTCAATGTGATGACTTTCAGGACAGGTGTCTGAACAAGTCCAAGATATTCTTCTAAAGAAAATTCAGGGAGAGATTTCATGCATTAACTTCTGCCATTTGTTTCACTGCTAAATTTTAGAGCCCTCCCCTACTCTGCAGCAGGGATCTTAAATTTAAACTAAGTCTAGTTTCAGGGACTTACCTTTTACAGTCCCTGTGAAAGTCTGCCCAAATTTGGTCATACTACAAACCTCAAGAAAATTACAATGGAGAACCTACTTACCAAAGATGTGTTATGCTTTGAAAGTTAACTTCCCCTTTCCCAAAAGTCTGATTTGTATTATGTATGCTACAACCCAGTGTTACTTTTTCTTATACCTTCTCCTACAGCCTGCAAAGATGCTGGATCTAGAATCTGCATGTCCTGTGTTCTCAATACTCTCTACTGGTGCCAAAGTACCAACCAACAAAAACCCCCAAATACACAAAAAAACAAAACATGTAACAGAATGCACAGAACGAAGATTAAAGAAAGTGCAGAGAGACAGGGAGCTACAGGCTCAAGAATCAAAAGACAACATAAAGCAGAAGAGAAAGGTGATGAGAAGAAAGAGATAAGAATTCTAACTGAATTCACAGTAAGCCACCTACTCATTATAAATCTTTAGCCACCATAGACTTACATGGGGTAAATTCAAGTGAGCAAGATGGATATTTGGGAAGTGGCATTTCTACCATTGAGTTCAAACTAGTAAAATAGCGGCCACATCCAGCGTTTTAAAATGTTTGTTTAAAGTGAAGTTTGGTAACAGTTATAGTGTAAGAATGTTAGTGCAAATTCATGAAGTGACTGCTCAAAGTGAAGTTGGATGATTTAGTTTGGGCAGAAGTGGTGTAAAACTAAAATTCTGAAGAAAGAAGGGAACATTAAGAAAAATCAGTCTGGAGCAAGAATACCGCTTTACCACTTAAGTGTCTTATAAATTACATATCTAAGAAGCCAGTTAAGTATGACTGATTTTGTTAATTTGTTTATTTCACTAGAACTCTCTTCCCATTTTAAAAGTGACAGTTACATAAGAGATCAACCATTCAAGTCTTCCCCCCCAAAAAGACTCTAAACTATTTTAATATAAAAAAAAATTGTTCTCAAAGTTTCTCCAAAGTTCAGGAATTTTGAAAACCCTGATCCATTGATATTTTACACTTTATAAAATCCACACTTCCACAGACATAGAATCACAGCATAAAAAAAGTTTCCTTAAACTCTAGGCCACTGTATATTTTCCTTAATTTCCACTTAAGCACTTGGCAATTCTTCCTCAGCTCTGCATTCTGTAAATCCTAACCTTCAGAAAAGGTTCACTTTTAGTAACTCAGGTTATTTTCAAGAAGTTCCAACCCACTCATTTTCAACAGTAATATAGATATCTAATGCAGCTGAATTTGAAAAAAAACACTCCCTCCACCTAACAGCTGCTGTCAAACACAATATTTTACCTGAGTAAGTGCAGTTGCTCTGTTTTCACTAGGAAATAGTGGTGGATCTTCTCCAACCTGGAAATCAAAGTACACAGTTTTGTGTGTGAAAGTAGAGAACTCATTGCTGAAGCAGAATTTGTATGTTCCATTTCTGGATGCAGTAAATGTGAAACTATCATATTGTTTCTTCATCTCTTTGTATAATATAGCACCATCAGGACCTTCCAACCGACAGTCAACATCATAATGACCTCCAGCGATCACCTGAAAACAACAAGAAATTGTCTTAAGCAGAACAGACATTCAACCAGCACTTCTCCAAACAGCACTTCCAATTGTTTGATCTGACAAATGTTTTAAAATAAAATGCATTAATTTAAAAATCTTTCAATACAAGTTTGCAAAAATTCTCATCCTATGGAAAACTCACAGAACAATTCAAAATAAGATCTTTTATATTGAGGATATGTAATGTCAACTATGTTTTCTAACAGTTTATGAAGGAAGCTTTAGTTACTGGTACTATAGCAAAGGTTAGAGTAGATGAAATTTGATGGGGCAAAGACATTACTGTAATAAATCAGTAATTCACTATATCCACAAGCCCATCCATGCAATTTATTCAGCAAGTTGAGATTGCCAAAATGCAATAAAACAGCTCCTTTATGTATGGCCTAAACTGTCTAACTAGTCTATTAGGTCAAGCTACTTTATGTTGCAGGAATGGCATATATCCAGTAGAACAGATATTACAGCCTGGCTCATTTTCATATTTGCAAGTCAACAGAATTCTAGAGGTTCTGCTGCCTCACTCCTGTACAATTAATGACAGTATTTCTTTCCAACACCAGCACATTCAGATTATGCCTACAAGCAACTCAAAACTTCATATGATTGTCTCAAGTATTGCTAGCCTTTGATTATTGTTGTTCTATAGCACATTGTTCTGTATAATCAGACTAGCTATCCTATCTCTATAGCAAGAGCAACTGGCACTTTAGGTATTCACATCTTACTATTTAATCCTTGCTCCAAACTTCTTGCCTTTAAGATAAAGCATCCTGAAGTATGAAGAAACTTCTATATCCAAAGGCACAGCCCTTTTTATATGCATACAGCAGCTTTCTAAAACAGTAGACATTTGAATTATTTAAATATCTATTCAAACATATAATGCTATAAAGATTTATTCAGAGGTGCCAAGCACCAGAAGCAGCAGTTCAGATAGACCATTTGCATAACATTGTTTGAGTGCCCACCAATTTATATAGCTATTAAGTTATTAAAACCCTAATATTAACAGTAAAGGTGAAATAACAAGAGATTCCCCGGGGGCCGAGGGAAACACGGAGTACCTG
This sequence comes from Charadrius vociferus, assembly GCF_000708025.1. Taxonomy (NCBI): domain Eukaryota; kingdom Metazoa; phylum Chordata; class Aves; order Charadriiformes; family Charadriidae; genus Charadrius; species Charadrius vociferus. Next base: position 28,855 of record NW_009648968.1, on the reverse strand, counting down.
AAACTCGAGTGTGCACTTAGTGCCCCGGACAATCTCCTCATAGAAACATTGCTTGGCGTTGTCAGGCAGCTCAAAAGTGATTTCAGAGGCCTGTGCCGCGCAGGCCACCAGCAGCAGCGTCAGCCACGCCCACAGTCCCGCGGTTCCAGAGCCCCGTAAAAGCATCACTCAGCGTGCAGAGAGGGGTAACGATAACAGAGATTGAGCCGGGCCAAAAGAGGACAGCCCCGCGTCGGAGATCAGCAGGCGTGGAACCCGGAGAACGATATCTGCGGCAACAACCAGCCGCAACGGAGAAACGTAACTGAGTAAACGCACCACACACCCGAAAGCAACCACGGCGTCTAGTACCGCCCTCACAGAAACATTTCCGGGTGAGCCCCCATAGTTTTATAGACGTGGTGTTCAGCGCGGAAGGGGGCACTCCTCGCCTCTTCCGCGCGCGGCTGCGCGTTTGCTGCCTGGCAACAGTCGAGCATGATGAACAGTCGAACCAGGGAGCATGGCGGCCCGGCACCGCCGTGGGGCCTGGGCCCGGTCTCGGCAGTGACACTAGCGTGCCGAGATGGTGTCTGCATTCACACAGACGACCCCTCGGCACCAGAGGTACTGTAGGCATACGCGCGAGGCCTGCTCATCCTGTCTTTGTACTGAGTGGTGTTCAGATTACATAGCTAATTTACAGATATTTAGCTAAGTACTCACACGTAAGTCTCTAGAGAATTCTCCTCTCTGTCATACCTGCAAGGCAGACTCCAGGTTCCCCAACATATCAAAACTTTTGGCTCTATGTCTATTGTATGCAATTATCCAGGGGTTAAACTGTTTTCAAATTCCCTTGAGGCATGATTTAGAGCTGAAACAGTGGACTATTCTCCAAATGCAAGTGGAAAGTGTCTTAAATACTCTCTCTCTGTATATCTTCGAGTTACTGAATACACAGGGTTGAGTTTCAGAGTTGGAGTTCAACTTTATATGTCATTTAACATTCATTGCTCTGGAGAGATAAAGTGCGAGATCAAAATTAAGTTCTACTGATTAAAATGTTCACACTGTCTGTGGGAATATCAGATTTAAGTTCTACTCCAGTAAATATTAAGTTATTTTTGCAAAGTAAAACAGCTTCAGAAGAAGAAATCAGATGACCCCTGTAGTGATCCTGACTGAAATGCCATTGTTCATCAAGGAGTTAGTGATCCACATAACGGGTAACCTGATGTACTGGTTTTAGCTGGGATAGAGTTAACTTTCTTAATAGTAGCTTGTATGGTGCTATGTTTTGGATTTGTGATGAAAACAGTGTTGATAACACACCGATGTTTTAGCTATTTGTTATAAACGGCGGTGACAAATTTTTATCCACGCCAATCAGGATTATCCAAATAGAATTTATTGAGCAAGCAATAAACAGGCAAAACAACACTGGGCGGCCGGGGAGTCTCCGCTCCACCAACAGCGCACACCTTACCCTCACTAGAGCCCCCTTCTTATAGTCCTTTAGGCCCGAGTTAAATTCCGAATTGACGTGGCTTTCTCTGATTTCTTCTTTGGTTTATGTTCCCTTTTACTAAGGGGCCTCTTCCTTACTTTCTGGTGATAGTGGATGAAGGCAGTATTCTTCCTCAGCACTGTAGGTCCTGACCTTTTCCCTTTAGGGCATGCATACTCCTTACATACCATACATACTTGTTAAACCTAAGCAATCAGGACTCCCACATCTTGTTTGCTTAGCTTGATATCGGGGTTACAAGGGTTCCAGTTAAACCAATTTCCAAAAATCTGCATATTATACAGAGCTAAGTACCGGTTTGATTAACAAATACACAACATGAATCCATCACAATCCCCCCTTTTTGTTTTTACTATTTTGTTCATCAAACCGGGCAATGGTTTCCCAGGCTAAAGAGAGAATGGGAGTTTCTTTAACAATCCTGTCCTCTCCTAGGTGCTCATATTGTTTTCTTATCAACAGTAGGTGGGC
>NW_009648968.1:10785-20190 GCF_000708025.1 Charadrius vociferus | reverse complement strand
TGAATATGTATGAGATTGTGCAACCAAGAGAATATAAAATGCATATCTGGCGAGGCAGTCTTCGGAGCCAGATTTGGGTGCGTACCCCTGGTTCCTGGCGCCTCGAAATAAAGCACCGCATATAACCTGGATACGTGGTTATGTGTTTGTCTCTGCGCTAACAGCAGTAGAAAATTAGATGCTAATTAATATAATTGAAATTGTATATAAAATTGGTGGAAGAAATATACTGGAAGGATGTTTCTGACAACAGACTTCCTTCAAACGTGTTTTCATTATGTTTTTGTAAGTTTGTATGTGAACAAGAATTAAGAGACAAAGAGGATGCTAATGCTAGGCATGCAGAAAAGATAACAGAAACCAAGTTCACGGGCCGGGCCATATCCTTAAATAAAATTTAATCAAAAAAAGGGATTGTAATAAAATACAGGGCAGTGGTTGAGTGTGTCTTCTCTGTTGCTAGTCTTCATTTCAAACCTTACATAAAAAATCCCCCGTCTCATTTACTCACAGATTATTTTTTTTATAAGATCTTTTTGAAATTATAAGGAGAGGAGCACTTTTCACTGTGAAAGATGGGCAAGGATTGGGAAACCAATATAATGGAGGGGGTATTCCAGCACATGACAACTTCCTGTGCCACACACATAAAGAAATGCCTACACTTCATTACTGGAGCTAACAAATTTTTCAGAAATCGAAACGTTTCTACACTTTACTAACAGTAAACTGTAAGAAGTAGTGGATTTGAGATTTAACTAGCAGAAGTGGAAATATGAGTAGCAAGATTTGAACCAAGAGCCAAGAGTCATCAAAATATTTATTTAGTAGCAAAAAAGACAGTATTGGTAATAGAAGATATTGTCTCAGTGTGCAACTCCTGGTTATGAAAACTATCAACAGAGCTTTTCTTTCTAAATACATTTCCAAATGTAGAAGTAAAAGAAGGGTAAAGTGTAAAATAGAGCTCATCAAACGTAAAATGTGCCTGCAGGAAACAGTAGGTATCTTTGACCTGTAACTGTCCAACTGCATAGATTTAAAGTCAGGCTATCCATTTACAGGCTGCAGTGAGCAAGAGAGGCCTGCCTTACTCAAACAGGGAAAAACTGTCATTGCCCCAGGACCTTGATCTACTTTTTCAATAAAAGAGGACACATCTAATTTTTTCAAGACAGCTTCTCAGAGTTCAGAGCATTAGAGCTATTGTGTGATGGACTAGATTCTCAGCTTCGTTCATCCAGACACTCAGTGGGGACAGATCAGTGGAGGAACACATGCTGCCTTATGCTCTAGTTTAACCCTTGTAGTGCTGACATCTATCAAGAGCTGGGAACTCTCTGTAGGGTATGCTGGCCACAGAGGGCAACTACTCCATCTGGAAATAGCAAAGAATAATTAGTGGACAGGATGTTAAGCATCACCAAGTTCCATTTTTACAGCATTTACATTGAGAATAAGGACACTGTGCAATACAAAGATGCCGAATTGGCAGGGAAAAAACTAGCCCTTTAAAAGATATCTGAAACAGCTATGAAATTTGAAGGGATTTGAGTAATAATAAAGTTCCTTGTATGGAATGTAATGTTCCAAGGCTTTACCTTGTACACTTTGAATAGCACTTGTGGGAATATAACGGAAGATTGGCGAGGAGGATTGTAAACACGATCAAGTGACTTGCACTTGGGGTGCTGGACAACACACATATCACACTAATTGTTGTTCAGCCTTGTGTGCTCGCAAGTAGAATATCCACACTTAGATAACGTAAGCCTGGGATGGACTCAGGGACACCTTATCTAGCATACATGAGATCACTGCCTTGTTGTTGAAGAAGATCAAAGCACAGTGGAAAACTATGCCTGCTTGAACCCTTGAAAAGCAGGCGAGAACAGCAAGTTAGAGCTCACACGCTCCTGCTAACAAGGACTTTCTCCCGCCCTGCGGTGCCTGCGTCCCCTGCTTGTGTCCCTCTGCCCGGGCGTTGCTGCGGAGACTCCCCGATTCGCGAGGTGAGATTAAACTTGTTCTTTGCCTTTCATCCATGGTCTTGTGGTCGTTCCTGCGTCCTGCCTGAGTCGGCTCACACAGCACTGTAGTAATGTGTCTCTCTATAGTAGTCCTGTACATCTGCCTCATGCTCAGTGTAAAAGCTGAGGGATCAAAGGGTCAGCTCTCTTTTCTTCAATGGCCGGTGTCCGAGGAGGACTCTGTTTGTCTGCCTTTGAAACCTATCCGTATGTTCCTAAATCCAGTTCCCATCTGTCACTGAGTCCAGTCTGGGACTTTCCCAGTGCCAGCCAGTGACGTGATCGTCATCCTGGGAGCTCGATATTGGTTTTAAAATATTTCATTATTTTCTTATTGATATTATTATATTTTCTTTTTATTGTTAATATTTCATTAAAGCTGGTTTAGGTTTTTTTCAACCCATAAGTCTCTCTCCCTTATTTTCTCTCCCTTCCCCCATCTGCAGTTCGTTTAGTGGCCAGCCCAGCCCAAACCACGACAGAGTTAATTGGCGCTCAATGTGGGGCATGATGGGGATTCTGACAGATTGCCTGAATAGTTCTAATTCCAGCTTGCTGAGTTGAGAGAGTATCAGATTTTTGCTTTTGAGAGTCTTGAGGGGTTGGAAATTAAAACAGACAGCTCACATCATGTCGTTCTTGAGTGAAATCTTGGTCCCTTCCAACCTTAGCGATTCTATGAAATATTATATCGTGTCTTTATAGAGTTTTGTTTAAAGTTAGTTGACACAATGCTACCTAACCTTCCCTATCTGTTGTGTTATTGTTCATTTGTTCTTTGTGGTTTTTTTGTGGTGGTTCGGTTCTGAGCGCTGGGCTACACGTGACATTTTGCTATGATTAACGCTGATATATGCTGGGATAAATTGGATAGCGACTTTACCCGCACACTGTGGGCGCCACCTGGTGGATTTTGTCAGTTGTTACACTTTCACTTTTAACGGGAAAGTATACTTCTCCTTTTTATGCCAAAATGACTCTACTAGAGTCTGGGGATTTTGGAAATGATTATTACTCTCAAATCATGATTTTATTATCGATTCTCCTGAATGTGTTGCAGGGGTGGTTTTATATTAATTTTTGGTGCAGGAGTAGGTGTTATATGACATGCACTGCCACTACTCCAGCTCTGACAATGAGCAGTGCCGCTACTCCAACTCCATCCATACTGGTACGAGTCACTCCTGTGACCCGGAAGCAAAAAAAGGTGTCAGCTCGTTCCCCTGCCCTTTATATCAAAGACCAGCTCAAGTCAGATTGCACGGGAGAGTTCTTCTGACGAACATCAGAGAGAGGGTCCTTCTAAAGCAGATCAGAGAAAGGGTCCTTCTAAAGTAGATCTGGGAAAGTGTCCCTCTCAAGAAGATCAGGGAGAGGGTCCTTCTCAAGTATCATCAACGCAGGAGGAGGAATCAGACACAGAGGTAATCATTCAATCCTTATCTATGAAGGACTTGCGAAATATGAGAAAGGATTTTAGCCGTTGTGAAGGTGAGACACTTATCACCTGGTTGCTCCGATGCTGGGATAGTCGGGCCAATACCACAGACTTAGAAGGCAGAGTAGCTAGGCAGTTGGGAAACCTGGCAAGAGACGGAGGCATTGATAAAGCGCTTGGGAAAAAGTCACGCACTCTCAGTCTCTGGAGGCAACTGTGGTCAGCAGGTATTCCTTTAAGGGCAGGTATTCCTTTAAGGATGATATCAAATACCGCCTGAGCAAATGGACCACACCAACTGTAAATAACGTGGTTAACAAGGTACGACAGTATGAAGACAGTCTCTCTCATCCCACCGTTGTGACCGTGGAAAAAAAGATGGAGAAAACCAATAAATTATTTGAAAAACTGTTTGATAAACTGTCCAGGATGGAGACAAAATACCACTCTTCCCCTGCATGGACCCACGTTGCAGCCGTTAGCAGAAGATGCCCTCCTACGAGACCAGCTCAAGAGAGCCGTAACACGCCACGAGGTACCCTTTGGTTTTACCTCCGCGACAACGGAGAGGACATGAGGAAGTGGGATGGACAACCTACCTCGACCCTACAGGCATGAGTACGTGAGTTGCAAGGTAAAACAAATAGAAGAAAGAGTTTTCCCAGGAGGATGGTTGCTCCGGTCTACAGTGAGCGGTTTTCCGGTCTGAGTACGAACCCATTCGTTGATACTTACACAAGCCATGTGAACCCATCTCTTAATAGCGGGTACTATGCTCAATATTAGAGGTGCCCTGCCTCCCGCCAGGAGGAGGCGAGGGACAACCAAATTTATTGGACTGTGTGGATTCGATGGCGTGGTACGTTAGAGCCACAAAAGTATAAAGCCCTAGTGGACACTGGTGCACAGTGTACCCTATTACCATTGAATCATAAAGGGACAGAATCTGTTACTATTTCTGGAGTGACAGGCGGATCTCAAGAACTGACTGTATTAGAGGCCGAAGTGTGCCTAACTGGAAATAAATAGAAGCACGCCAGTGTGACTGGCCCAGATGCTCTGCGCATCCTTGGCATAGACTACCTTAAGAAAGGGTATTTTAAAGACCCAAAAGGGTATTGGTGGGCTTCTGGTATAGCAGCTGTAGAGACTTACACAGCTGCCTACCTTACCTGGTCTTTCAGATGACCTTTCTGTTGTGGGACTGCTGAGGGTTGAAGATCAGCAGGAGCCAATTGCTACAGCCACAGTGCATCGATGACAGTATTGCACCAACCGAGACTCCCCGATTCCCATCCATAACCTGATTCGACAGCTAGAAAGCCAAGGAGTGATCAGCAAAACTCGCTCACCCTTTAACAGCCCTATATGACCAGTGGGAAAGTCTGAATGAGAGTGGAGATTAACAGTAGTCTATTGTGGCCTGAATGAAGTTGAGCCATGGCTGCGTGCTGCCGTGCCAGACATGCTAGAACTTCAGTATGAACTGGAGTCAAAGGCAGCCAAATGGTATGCTACAATTGACATCGCTAATGCCTTTTTCTCTGTTCCTTTAGCAGCAGAGCACAGGCACAGTTTGCTTTCACCTGGAGAGGCGTCCAGTACACCTGGAATCGACTGCCCCAGGGGTGGAAACACAGCCCTACTATTTGCCATGGACTGATCCAGACTGCACTGGAACAGGGTGAAGCTCCGGAACATCTGCAGTACATTGATCACATCATCATATGGGGCAACACAGTAGAAGAAATTTTTGAGAAAGGGAATAAAATAGTTTGAATCCTTCCAAATAACATCTATGTCCCCACCTACTAACAAAAAGGAAACACAAGCCTTTTTAGGCATTGTGGGTTTCTGGAGAACGCATATTCCAGGTTATAGTCAAATTGTGAAACCTCTCTATGAAGTAACTCGAAAGAAAAATGAGTTTACGTGGGGCCCTGAGCAACAACAAGCCCTTGAGCAAATTAAATGAGAGATTGTGCATGCAGTAGTCCTTGGACCAGTCCAAACAGAATGGGACATTAAAAACGTGCTCTGCACCGCAGCCAGGCACAATGGTACTACTTGGAGCCTCTGGCAGAAAGCACCAGGGGAGACTCGAGGTCGACCCCTAGGATTCTGGAGTCGAGGATACAAAGTCTCCGAGGCCAACTATACTCCATCTGAGAAAGAAATCTTGGCAGCATAGGAAGGAGTGTCGAGGTTTGGCCTCAGCCAGCAACGAAGAAACACGCAACCAGCAACAAAGAACCACGCAGCCGCTCGAACAACTCCCACAGCCGTGGAAAAAGAAACCGACAGGGCAAAACTCGTGGGTTAAAATAATGCAATTTAACAGAACAGCAAAAGGGAAGATGAAAACACGATTAAAATACCGCTGCAAAGCGCACCAACCGGACCCACGCCACTGCAGCCCACCCCCAAGTGGCGACTACTCTCTTCTCCCCGGCTAGCTCTTCTTATAGCCCGGGCATGAGTCATGTGGGATGGAATACCTGCCCCCTGCCGGCTCCTTGGGGAAATTAACCCCATCCCTGCTGGAACCAAGACAGAGTTAGAGCTGCTTCAGAAGTAATTGGTACTGAAGCACAGCTCCTCCTGGCACCCTGATTACCAGTACTGGGCTAGATGTTCAAGGGTAAAGTTCCTTCTACGCATCGTGCCACCGATGCTACCTGGAGTAAGTGGGTTGCCCTACACATACTAGCATGTGTACTAAAAGCCCTACAAAAAGCCCTACACATAACAGCAGGTATAAACAGTCTGCATTGAATTATATTTGTATGAGTCATAGATTACACTAGGGGAAAATTGGTGTGAGAAACAGTCCTATGTCTGCAAACACTCATGCTTTCTGATGCTTTATAAAAATGTCTTGGTAAATTCCCTTGGGAAGATGGACAGCAGCATTTCGCTTTCAAGGCAATGTTAAGCGAAAGCAGTATACCTAACATTATGCCCCAAATCTCCAGTGCTCTAAGTATTTCAGGATGTTGCTGTGGGTCCTGTCATAATGTTTTATCACATTAAAAGCAAACTATTTTTGCAAATTGAAGCCTTCAATAAGTTGATGGAAAAAGCAATTACTAGCAAAGAAATTAATGCCACAGTCCATTTCACAGCACAAATAGCAGCCTGAGATAATAGTCAAGCAAATAAAGTGGCATATGCAGAAGAAATGAAAATTGCCTACCTTATGTTTTCCCTTCATTTTGCATGTATCTACATCAGCTTGTCTAGATTTCCATGTCAGTTTCTGCAAGAATCAAGAAAGAAATCAATTAGAGCCCAGAGGCTGTTGCATTTGATTTCAGAAGTACAAGTCCCCTAGGGTAGACTAGCTGCTGAACATATATTTATTGAAAGCTTTCTGCACCCTTTCTCTATGATTAATTCACCATAAGAATGAAATGGCAATGCAGAAAATTCACTTAATTTTGTGTTGTTATCTATTCATTAGATAAGAAACCTATCCCATTTTTTAAATCCTACAACAAATGAATTTAACAATAGGTCAACTTCTAAAAATATATGCACTTTTTTTTTTTCTTAAAGTATTAGTCTCGTTTTAATTTGATATTATTTTGCAAATCAAAGTAAACATTTATGGACTACAAACCCTAACTGGAATCTAAACAGAATATGTATTCTGGAAGAGGACAAGAAATCAAATTCAGGTTATTCTTGTCACTTCAAGTCAGTTAACAGGTTCAGAGAGCCCTCTAACTATCAAAATACTGTTGATTTTATCTGTTCCTCTGGGACACATGCAGGTGAATCCCAGTCTGGATTTTTTTGCGTTAAGTTTCAGAAGTGGTCAAATGTCATAGGCTGATCAATTATAATAAAACTTGATTTAAAAACATGTGGCCTAAGATAGGAACACCTTAGACAGGATTTTCATCCTGACAGTGTATCCCATCAGTAAACTGAGGCAATATGCATTCACTAAGGGCCCTTAGCTGAAAGATTTATCATGAATGTAATGACACTGATTTTAATTCCATTACAAGCCTGTGACCTCACTTTTTTGAAGAGTAACAAGGCATAAGCTCATCTTCAGCATCATTCATAGTTATAATGGAACACTCTCCCCTCCTATAATGGAATCCATTCAATGTCCAAATTGGTCTTGCACACTGGGTAAACGACCCTGCTTTCGGACAACATCCTCTTCCTCCTTTTTCACTGACCTTAGTGTCTGCATAGCAGTTTCTGTTGCATTTTCTCACTCCTTTCTCCCAGCTGCTGTTGCGCAGAATTTTTTTCCCCTTCTTAAATATGTTATCACAGAGGCGCTACCAACGTTGCTGATCGGCTCAGTTTTGGCCAGTGGTGGGTCTGTCTTGGAGCCAGCTGGCACTGGCTCTATTGGACATGGGAGCAGCTTCTGGCATCTTCTCTCAGGAGCCACCCTGGCAGCCCCCCTGCTGCCAAAACCTTGCCACGTAAATCCAATACATTCCACCCTTCGCCTCTGTGAAACACATATTTAAGAATTAGCATTAAGATATACAGTCATCACACAATCTTCACAAACTACACTTTTATCAACAAAAAGAATTCCCCACACCAATGTCAAAATAACCTCATCACAACACCGAGATGAACCTTTTACACACTCTCCTCCCCTTATCCCTTCACCACATTACAACAATAAAAATTACCCAGAATTATTCCGCTCTCTGGCAATGTCCAGTCTGAGTTTTGCCTGTTACCTCTCCCAATTACTGTCCTTATCTCGAATTTGTGGACAGCCCCATGTTGGGAACAAAAAGGACTCCGGTGTCTTGACATTGGCTGTCTGCCAGACCCCCATCCAGTCGCTCTCTCCCTCTCCTCAACAAGGTGGGGGAGAAAATAAGATGGATAAGCTCGTGGGTCAAGATAAAGGTAATTTAATAAGAAAAGCAAAGGTTGCATGTGGAATCAAAGGAAAACGAGATTTATACTCCCCATCATCAGGCAATCTCCAGCTGCTTCCTGGGAAGCAGGGCCTCAGTTACACATAGCACTTGCTTTGGAAAACAAATGCCTTAACCACAAATGCCTGCCACTCCTCCTCTTTTCTCTCAGCTTTTATTGCCAAGGATGACATCATATGGTATGGAATATCTCTTTGGTCATTTTGGACATAGCTGTCCTCTCTCAACCTCTTGCCCACTGCAACCTACTGGCCTTTGGGGAGGGGGAGGTGGGAGTTGGAGAGAAAGCCTTGATGCTGTGTGAGCACTGATCAGCACTAGCCAAAACATTGGTCTGTTATTAACACAATTCTAGCCACAAATGCAAAGCACAGCACTATATGAGCTGCTAAGTTAACTCCATCCCAGCCAGAACCAGTACAGAGATGCTATGAAAATGTAAGGTAACTTGGTAGGGAATAAGGGCCATGCTGTTTCCAAAGCTGCATTCCTGGAGAGAAACATTGAATTGCTGCTCTTTCAGGATTAGGTACAGTTAGAACTCTCTCTGCATGGGTTGATTTAGTTCCATTCATAGAATTAAACAATTGGAAAAGATCTTTAAGATCATTGAGTCCAACCGTTAACCTAACACTGCCAAATCCACCACTAAACCACGTCCCTGAGCACCACGTGTACACATCTTTTAAATACCTCCAGGGATGGTGACTCAACCACTTCCCTGGGCAGCCTGTTCCAATGCTTGACAACCCATTTGGTGAAGAAATTTTTCCTAATATCCAATCTAAACGTCCCCTGGCACAACTTGATACCATTTCCTCTCGTCTTATCACCTATTACTTGGGAAAACTCCTTTCAGGTAGTTGTAGAGAGCGATAAGGTCTCCCCTCAGCCTCCTTTTCTCCAGGCTAAACAACCCCAGTTCCCTCAGCCGCTCCTCATAAGACTTGTGCTCCAGACCCCTCACCAGCTTCATTGCCCTTCTCTGGACACGCTCCAGCACCTCAAT
>NW_009648968.1:6590-10757 GCF_000708025.1 Charadrius vociferus | reverse complement strand
AGTGAGGGGCCCAAAACTGAACACAGTACTCGAGGTGGGGCCTCACCAGTGCCGAGTGCAGGGGGATGATCACTTCTCTAGTCCTGCTCACCACACTATTCCTGATACAGGCCAGGATGCTGTTGGTCTTCTTGGCCACCTGGGCACACTGCTGGCTCATATTGGCTGTTGACCAATGCCCCCAGGTCCTTTTTTGCTGGGCAGCTTTCCAGCGACTCTTCCCCAAGCCTGTAGTGCTGCATGGGGTTGTTGTGACCCAAGTGCAGGACTTGGTGCTTGGCCTTGTTGAACCTCATACCATTGGCCTTAGCCCATTGATCCAGCCTGTCCAGATCCCTCTGTAGAGCCTTCCTGGCCTCAAGCAGGTCGACACTCCAACCTAACTTGGTGTCATCTGCAAACTTACTGATGGTGCACTTGTTTCCCTCATCCAGGACATTGATAAAGATATTAAAGAGAACTGGCCTCAATACTGAGCCCTGGGGAACACCGCTTGTGACTGGCTGCCAAGTGGAATTAACTCCATTCACCACCACTCTTTGTGCCTGGTCTTCCAGCCAATTTTTTACCCAGCAAAGAGTACACCTATCTAGGCCATGAGCAGCCAGTTTCTCCAGGAGAATGCTGTGGGAAACAGTGTCAAAGGCTTTACTAGAGTCAGGTAAACAACATTCACAGCCTTTCCCTCATCCACTAAGTGGGTTACCTTGTCATAGAAGGCAATCGGGTTTGTCAAGCAGGACCTGCCTTTCATGAACCCATGCTGACTGGGCCTGATCACCTGGTTTTCCTGCATGTGCTGTGTAATGGCACTTGGGATGATCTGCTCCATAACCTTCCCAGGCACCGAGGTTGGACTTACAACCCCTTCACTTTTGGGTCCTGGTCTATCACACTTATAAGACCCTAGTTTCATCCACCTGAAGTTTACCTCCTTCTAGTGTGTGCATTGACAAAGTGCAGAACTTGGACTTCAAAGACCTCAGGGTGTTTTTGATGGGGAAGATGAAGGTAGAGCCCCCTTAAAGTCTGATACCTTCTCACGGTGCCAGAGAGCCCAGCCAGGCTTGCTTTGGGAGTCAAGTCATAATGTCCAGCAGGGATTCTACCCTCAGTCACCACTCAGCGTCAATCTAAGAGCCTCTCTGGCATGAGGTGGTGTAGGAGAGGAATCCTGCGTCTTGTTTTCTGAGTAAACCAGGTGCCTGGTGAGGGTTGGGAAATGGCTCGATGCAGCCATATTTCTGACCACAAAGCCAGACCTCCCCCAGTAGGACTGAGTAGAGAAGAGGGAAATCCTGAAAGTCACTAGTGGTGCTTTCTAGTTGATAATTTCTGTGGTTTAATAGGAAGGATGACTCTGTATCTTTCCTCTGGTAGTTTCAACATGCCTCATGGCTTCAGTGCAAAGGGAGGAGGAAAGCAGGTGAAATAACAGTGTTGAACGGAGTGCTTGCTGCTCCACCATTGCTCATTGGGAAGATGTGTTGGCCACTGACTAGAGGAGAGGTGCTGGTTTAGTTAGGGTCTCCGACTACCCAGCCCTCCAGTCTAGCAACATAACACCACAAAGTTATTTATGTTCCTCTTTCTTCCCACTTCTGGTAGTGCTCTTCTTTCCTTTCTTCTCTTCAGTTTTCCTGCTCTCTGATCCTTTCTTTAAACTTTAAATCTCTCTGCGTTTTCCTCCCCGCACTGCCAACACTGTCTCCTAATTTCTCCTTTCATGGCAGCTTCCTCTTATCTTCTTTTGAGCCCAAATTACTTTTGTTTAGTACCACCCGGTGTTCTCTCACCAGCTCTATTCTTCCTCTTTACAACCCAAACTCTATTTTCCCAGGAGGCCTGGCTCATCCCAGCTCTTTGAATTCAATTAATTGATCTTCATCAGCCAGATTGCCGTTGGCAAAGAAACCCAGCACGCTGACTGTCTTTGTGCTTTAACTTCTGTTTTATCCTCATTTAATTTGTGCCCTTTGCAGCTTACTAAGCCCTAATTACCTCTGCTACCACCTCACCGTATTCAATTATAGCCTTCATCTCACTGACCTGAAGTCTCTGTCCTCATCAAATCTCACCTCTCTGACTTTGCCCATTATTTTTGTACAAAGTCAGTACCCTCCATGGGGACCTCAGTTCTTCGCATCTCTCACTTCATTTTCTTGACTACTCCAAAGCATGTAGGACGTGCTTGCTTTGTGTTTCCCTGTGTTCACCTCTCCCAGCTGTCATGGGGTCCACCAGAGCACAGATGGACCAGTGGCACTCAGACAGTGGCTTCAACCAGTGCACCTTGACCTGGCTTGAGGAAACTTAATCTATACACCGGCATTTTATAGTAATAGTAAAAAACCCTCCCACACTCATTGCCCAGCTATGATAAACCCTCAGATGCGCATACAAAGCTATTTAATAAAATTTTCATAACACTTTTCTGGTGAAAGTAGACAGTCAAAACACTCCCTAACATACAGGGCTACCCCACCGCCTCTCCTTCCTTGCCTATCCCTTCTTAAGAGTTTATAGCCATCCATTGCAGCACTCCAGTTGTGCAAGTCATCCCATCGTGTTTCCATGATGGCAACTATATCATAGTTTTCCTGCTGCACAATGGCTCCCAGCTCCTCCTGTTTGTTGCCCATGCTGCGTGCATTGGTGTAGATGCACTTCAGTCAGGCTACTGATTTTGAGGAGAGAAGCCCTAATTCCCACACGACCATTCTCAGGCACTTCCGTGGTTTCTAACGCATTAATAAATAACCCTTGTGCCTTTGCTGCTGCATGGATCTCCATCCCCTACCTCCACTGAGATGGCAGACCGAAGGACCTTGCTAGCACACCATCCCTCAAACATTTGCATGCTTCCCCCAGGCTTGTCTCTAGAGAGCCTGGTTTTATCCCTTTCCCCCTTGAAATCTAGTTTAAAGCTCTTTCAATGACCCTGCTGACTCCTCTGCAAAGATCCTTTTCCCCATTTGAGACAGGTGTACCCCATTTGTCTCTAGCAGGCCTGGAGTCACATAGACCAATCCATGATTAAAAACCCAAAATTCTGCTAGTGACATCAGTCATGGAGCCATGTACTGATCAGCTGGGTCTTCCTGTTTCTTCCAACATCATTCCCTGCAACTGGAAGGACAGAGGAACAAGCCACTTGTGCTCCTGATCCCTTAACCAGTTGTCCCAAGGCCCTGAAATCTCCCTTGATTGCCCTTGGACTTCTCATTGCAACTTCATTGCTGCCTACCTGAAAAAATCAATAATGGATAATAATCCGAGGGCCATACCAGTGTAGGAAGCTTTCTTTTCACATCTTTAAGCTGGGCCTAGGGAGGTAGCAGACTTCCCTAAGAAGTGGGTCCAGTCTGCATATTGGGCCTTCTGTTCCCTTCAGAAGAGAGGCTCCTATGACAATGACCTGCCTTTTTTTCTTTATGGAAGCAGTTTTGACACAGGGCGTAGGCCAACTGAACCTTGGCGACACCTCCAAGCTAGATGAACCATTGTCCTCATTATTGCTCGGTTTCACTTGCAGAGCTTCATACCTATTATGCAAGGGCACCTAGTAAGGTGGGGTAGTCACAGAGGAGACACGCTTGCTGTGCCTGGCAGGAACTTGTCACCATTGCCTTCTATGCCTTCAGTCACTGTGTTCAGCCAGGCGGAGACATAGGGAATCCTCCGTATCATGTGTCCTGTCTGCCTGTTGAACCTGTCTCAGGGAAGGTAGTGTGTGATTCCAGTAGTCTCTCTCTCGCACTCCCTGATCCTCCTCAACCTAGTCACATCCTCCTGGAGCTCTGTCACTAAGTGGAGGAGTTCTTCTACCTGGGTGCACCTCCCACAGGTATACTCACTACAGCCATCTGGTATTGGCATAAGAGTAGGGCACACCCTGCAGCCTGACTCACCCACCAGTCTGCTGTGTTTGCCATATCTGTACTGCCAAAAGTAAAACATAAATGAGTAAACTGCAACAATACAGTCACAGAATCACAGAAAGGTCAGGGTTGGAATGGACCTCTGGAGATAATCTACTCCAACCCCCCTGCCAGAGCAGGGTCACCTACAGCAGGTTGAACAAGACGGCATCCAGGCGGGTTTTGAACATCTCCAGAGTGGGAGACTCCACCACCTCTCTGGGCAGCCTGTTCCAGTGCTCTGCCA
>NW_009648968.1:1901-3448 GCF_000708025.1 Charadrius vociferus | reverse complement strand
CCCCCCCCCAAAGTGCCCCTACATAACAGGCATGTTACTGGACATGAGCTGGAAATGTGTGCTTGCAGCCCAAAAAGCCAATCGCATCCTGGGCTGCATCAGAAGAAGTGTGGCCAGCAGGTCAAGGGAGGTGATTCTGCCCCTCTACTTTGCTCTCATGAAGACCCCACCTGGAATATTGCGTCCAGCTCTGGAGCCCTCAACATAGGAAAGATATGGACCTGTTGGAGCGGGTCCAGAGGAGGGCCACGTAGATGATCAGAGGGCTGGAGCACCTCTCCTACAAGGACAGGCTGAGAGAGTTGGGGTTGTTCAGCCTGGCAAAGAGAAGGCTCTGGGGAGACCTCATTGCTGCCTTTCAATACTTGAAGGGGTCCGATGGGGCTTTGAGCAAGCTGGTCTAGTGGGAGGTGTCCCTGCCCATGTCAGGGGGGTTGGAACTAGATGATCATTAAGCCCCTTCCAGCCCAAACCATTCTATGATTCTATGATTTATTAATTCAGGGTATCTGATAATATACGAATAGTTGTTCAGATTGCATCAAGTCTTACAAAACAAATTATGACGGTCCTTCTCCCTTGTTGATAATAACCAGAATTAAGATATCCTGTATCCCAGTAGATAGTTCTTAGATTCTATTCCTGAATCTACCATTAATTTGTTGTGTGACACTTGCTAACATTTTATCTCCACGGGCATTAATCTCTCTATTTCAGACTAAAGAATTTAAATGTCTCTTTTATTGTATTTTTGTTGTATTTTATTCTCTTTTGTCCTCAGCCTCACTTATCGAGGTGAGCAGCTCCGGTGCCAGTACGATCCACAGTGGAGTGCTCTAGCACAGTTTACAGGGGGACTTCCTGAACTGGAGAAAAATCAGGGGAGCAGAGAGACCCGCCAGGAGTCCGCAGTTCTCACAAGAGTGGCTGACGAGACCTGGGCGGGGCCAGGAGCAACTGAGGCCAAGCCTCAACACCTATAAAGCAAACCCCTGGGGAGCGCTAGCCACTAGGGCATGGCGTGTCAGCAAAGGCATCAGTTTGCACGGAAGGGTGCTGTCTATCAGGGAGCAATGGTATCTACCCAGCAGAAGGCTATGTCTGCAACTGACACAGCTCCCCAGACAGAGCTCCGAAAGGTACATGCTGTTACCCAGGTGTCAGGCTGCAGGGTGTGCCCTACTCTTATGCCAGTACCAGATGGTTGTAGTGAGTATACCTGTGAGAGGTGCGCCAGGCAGATGAACTCCTCTGCGTAGCAACAGAGCTTCAGGAGGAGGTGTCTAGGTTCAGGAGTATGAGGGATTCCTAGAAGGAGATTGACTACTGGAACTACACACTACCATAGAATCATAGAATGGTTTAGGTTGAAGATCATCAAGTTCCAACCCCACTGCCATAGGCAGAGACACCTCCCACTAGACGAGGTTGCCCAAGGCCACGTCCAGCCTGGCCTTGAACACCTCCAGGGATGGGGCCTCAACAACCTCTCTGGGCAACCTGTTCCAGTGCCTTACCACCTTCACAGTGAAAAATTTCTTCCTGAT
>NW_009648968.1:0-973 GCF_000708025.1 Charadrius vociferus | reverse complement strand
CTGTAACCCCTTCATAGAAGGCCACCAAATTTGTCAGGCATGACTTGCCCTTGGTGAAGCCGTGCTGGCTGTCACCAATCACCTCCTTGTTTTCTATGTGCCTGAGCAGAGTTTCCAGGAGGATCTGCTCCATGATCTTGCCAGGCACAGAGCTGAGACTGACTGGCCTGTAGTTCCCTGGGTCTTCCTTCTTTCCCTTTTTGAAAACAGGGTTATGTTTCCCCTTTTCCAGTCGGCAGGAACCTTGCCAGACCGCCACAACTCCTCAAATATGGTGGCTAGTGGCCATCCCTGAGATAGACCTGTCAGGCAGACAGGACACATGATACGGAGGAGTCTCTCCTTTCTCCACCTGGCAGAACGTGGTGACTTAAGGGATACAGGAGAATGGCAACAATTTCCTGCCCAGTGTAGCAGGCGCATCTCCTCCATGACTACCTCACCTTCCCAGGAGCCCTTGTACAATAGGTATGAGGCTCTGCAAGTGGAACCAATAATGAGGATGATGGTCCATCTAGGTTGGAGGTGTCGCCAAGGTTAAATTGGCCTATGCCGCGCTTCAAAACCACTTGCATTAAGAAAAAAAGACAGGTCACTGGCATTGGAGACTCTCTTCTGAAGGGAACAGAAGTCCCAATATGCAGACTGGACCCACTTCTTCGGGAAATGAGAGCAGTTGTTTTAGCAGCACAGAATGAAGCAAAAATTATATATGTAGATTCTTATGCTGTATGGGTCTGTGCCATACAGTGGCTCTGTCATTGGGAAACCTTGAATTAGGAAGTAAATAGATCCCCAGTTTGGAGAAACAAAGATTGACAATTATTACTGGATATAGCCAGGAAAACACCTTTCAAGATGGGGTGGGTAAAAGCTCACGCTAAGGACAATCAACCAGCCACAAAGTGTAATCACAAGATAGATGTCATTGAGAGACTACCAAACATCGTGCAGTCCTCAGACTATTATCCAC
>NW_009648967.1:826742-864493 GCF_000708025.1 Charadrius vociferus | reverse complement strand
CACCTCTCAAGCCTGTCAAGGTCTCTCGAGATGGTGTCCCTTCCCTCTAGAGTATCAACCAGCTTGGTGTTGTCTGCAAACTTGCTGAGGGTGCACTCAATCCCACTGTGCATGTCCATGACAAAGATGTTGAATAATCCTGGTCCCAATATGGACCTGTGAGGGACACGCCTCATCACTGGTGTCCACCTGGACATTGTGCGATTGACTGCAACTTTTTGAGTGCGACCATCCAGCCAATTCCTTATCCGCTGGTGGTCCACCTGTCAAATCCATGTCTCCCCAGTTTAGAGACAAGGATGTCGTGCAGGACAGTATCAAACGCCTTGCACAAGTCCCAGTAGATGAAGTCAGTTGCTCTTCGCTTATCGACCAATGCTGTAACCATGTTGTAGGGAGAGACCAAATGTGACAGGTGCAATTTGCCCTTAGCGTAGCCTTGTTGGCTGTGGCCAGTCATTTCTCTGTTTTCCATGTGCCTTAGCATAGTTTCCAGGAGGATCTGCTCTATGATCTTGCCAGGCACAGAGGTGAGACTGACCAACCTGTAATTCCCCAGGTCTTCCTTTGTAGACTTTAAAAATGGGGGTTGTGTTTCCCCTTTTCTAGTCAGTGGGAACTTTACCAGTCTGCCACAACTTTTCAAATATGATGGAATAATGACAAATACTTGTTGCGTGAGTAATGACAGTTGTAGGAGTGATCACTAAAATTGAAATTACCTAATATGTTTCTATTTTTTTTTTACTTTATTTTAGTGTTTGTTTTCTAGTTTAAAACTAAG
Source organism: Charadrius vociferus (assembly GCF_000708025.1). NCBI lineage: Eukaryota > Metazoa > Chordata > Aves > Charadriiformes > Charadriidae > Charadrius > Charadrius vociferus. The sequence continues at coordinate 863,709 of NW_009648967.1, read as the reverse complement.
TAGATATAAACCATGTTGCGTTTTTACATTTCTTAAAGGCTAATGAAAAGGAAGTAGACTCATGTTATTATGTAGTACGTTGATGCCAGTTTCCCTGGAATGCCATTGCATTAAAAAGCAAAATGGTACATTTGCTGTCTGAAACAAAGGAAGATCATGTCTGGGCCTTTGCCATTGTTTGTGTTGAAATGTGTATGATTTAATCTACCACAGTCATTACCAAGGAGAAATAACTACAGACTTCTCTGCCTCACCTCAAATAGTATGCTTCTGCAATTCTAACAGATAACCATATTTGATACGGAGTCAGAAGATCAGCAGGACATTGATTTAGCAATTCTGACTGCACTCTTGAAAGGTACCTTTCTAAAAACATGACCTGTTTTCATCTAACATACAGTCCCATTGGCCTACCTTTTCAAAGCAAAGGAGTAACATCAGTGTGTGAAAACTGCTAGGTTCTTTGCTTGTTTCCTAGGTACAAATATGTCTGCTTCAGATCAGCTGGATTTGGCGTTGGCGTGGAACCGGCTGGATATCGCCAAGAAGCACATATTGGTTTATGGACAGCACTGGAAGGTACTGTTATCTTTTAATTTTCAGAGTGGCTTTATTATGATGACTAATTTTCCATTATTTGCATTTTCCAGGCTTTAATTAGGGAATAGTTTGTTGCTTATAGTCATTCTTCTGCAGTAATCATCTTTGATTTTGGAGAGGCAGTATTCTTACAATTGTGAAGTACTCAACTGCAGACTGTATCAGATGAAAAATCACACACATTTATTTCCCCAGAGAAGAGGTGATATCTAAAATTCCCTTAGTTTTCGCTGCTAGCTTTTGCAAATAGTTTCAGTGGTCCTTCTGGATATGTATTCCTCAAGCCTGTGTTGGCAATCATTGGTGGTCAAGCATATTTCATTGTAGACCAGCGTACTCTTTTCTCCAAAGCAGTGAACTCCAAAGGAGCGTTGCCTCTATTTTCGTAGCTCTAGACAGAAATAAAGAAATCACAGTCCTCTATGGCGTTACCAGGTAAAAAAAAAAGGTAGAATTAACTGTGGTAAAATGGCATCATGGCATTATTTCAGATATTGTTTCTTAGGAATAGGTGCAATCTAGGCAAGCCATGATTTAGATCGACATTAACTGGATGCATGTGAAAGAACGTACAGTAGCAATTGAATCACTCCTATAAATTGTGTTTTTCAAGTTTTCAGATGTAATCTGGTATTGAAGTATAACCAACCCTAAGAGTTTTTATGTACAAAATATGATTTTTGTAGATGATGAATTTTAAAGTGAATGTGCCTCAACACATGCTATTCCCATTTGTCATGAGAATAAATATTTTCTTCAAGAAATTATATCTGATACTCCCCAAAGTACTTTTTAAGTTTCCTCTTCCAGGAATTACAAGGTTGATTTTTCCAGTCCCAATTGCCTTTTCTTCTTTACAATGTAAATTTTGGAAAATTGACGTTGGGTATATTTTTGGGGGGGTGACTGTAACTGGTTGTTTGACACAATAGGAGAGCTGAATTTATTGATCAGCAGTCTGTTATTTTCTTGTGGTGTACAAGGCTGAATACATGGAGGACTATGTCTGAGATGTCTACAACTGGGAATCTGTGAATTAAAGGAATATTTTTTATTGTTGTTACGTCTTTGGGCTCAGTTCACTATCTGTGGAGATGATCACGTCATGTTCTTGCACAAAACCTGGTAAAATAAATGGTGTTGAGTGCCCACTGAAAGGCAAAGGACAAAATTACTGGCTTCATTTTCAGGATTTGAACAGTGTGTGAATAATAAGGGATGTGTCAAGCCTGGAACAATAAAGTTAGAACAAAACGTTGAATAGCTCCGTCATAAGAGAGCATCATTCACTCTGTGAACTGAATAAGACTAAGCCCTCTGGGGAAACATAGTATATGATTGAGCAACGAGTAATTGTGTCAATTCATGGTGATGAATTATCTGGTAACTTTTGAGTGTTTGACTGCATAATCTTAACAGTCTTTCTGTCCAACAGACCTTTGTTTTTATGGAATATGGAAAAGATTCGTGTATACACAATGATGTGTGCATATTTTTGCCTGTGCGTTTGGGTTTTTTTTTACAATACCCTGTTATCTTTTGACTCTCTGAAGCAAATGTATTTTTCCCAATGTCTTCTTTCATTGTTTTATAGCACGTACACTATTCTATTTGTGTTTGTTTAGTTTTTTGCATTCAACAACTCTGCTGTGAACTGTTGATAAGCTTTATTGAAGCACACCTATGTAAGATATTAAAGAAAGGGGGACACCATCTATCTTACTGCTTGAAGTTCTATACTGTTGGAGTAAAGAGAGAAGCATTATGCTTTTGCCATTTTTATCATTGAAGATACATGTTGGCAAGGCCTGTGAGTCTGCATCATTCCTTTGTGTTTACATGAGAATTGCGTCAGATGAAACTTGCTTTGACTGGTGAATTAGTATAAATGGTATAATAATAGAATCATAGAACCATAGAACAGAATCATAGAGTCATTAAGTTGGAAAAGACCTTTAAGATCATTGAGTCCAACTGTAAACGTAACACTGCCAAGTCTACCACTAGATCGTGTCCCTAAGTGGCACATCTATGTGTCTTATTAAATACCTTCAGGGATGGTCACTCAACCACTTCCCTGGGCAGACTGTTCCAATGCTTGATAAACCCTTCAGTGAAGAAATTTCTCCTAATATCTGATCTAAACCTCCCCTGATACAACTTGAGGCCAATTCCGCTCATCCTATCACTTGCTACTTGGGAGAAGAGACTAACACCCACTGTGTTACAACCTCCTTTCAGGCAGTTGTAGAGAGCAATAAGGTCTCTCCTCAGCCTTCTTTTCTCCAAGGAACAGAAGGCATCAAATGAAATTATCAGGTAGCAAACAGCCACTGAAATTTAATATTCTCAGCTTAACGTCTGTTTATTTAGTAAGATCTTTGACTCTGATTCCCACAGCATTTTCCTGGAGAAACTGCCTGCTCATGGCTTGGATGGGTGTATGCTTCAGTGGGTAAAAACTGGCAGGGTGGCCAGCCGCAAAGAGTGCTGGTGAATGAAGTTAAATCCAATTGGTGGCTGGTCCCAGCTGGTGCTCCCCAGGGCTCAGTATTGGGGCCAGTTCTGTTTAATATCTTTATCAATGACCTAGATGAGGGGATCAAGTGCACCTTCAGTAAATTTACAGATGGTACCAAGTTGGGTGGGAACGTTGTTCTGCTTGAGAGTAGGAAGGCTCTACAGAGGGATCTGGACAGGCTGGATCGATGGGCCGAGGCCAATGGTATGAGGTTCAACAAGGCCAAGTGCCGGGTCCTGTACTTGGGTCACAACAACCCCATGCAGCGCTATAGGCTTGGGTAAGAGCGGCTGGAAAGCTGCCCTGGTGGAGAAAGACAGGGTGTGTGTGTTGGGGGGGGTGTGTGTGTGTGTTTTCATTGACAGCCGGCTGAATATGAGCCAGCAGTGCGCCCAGGTGGCCAAGAAGGCCAATAGTATCCTGGCTTGTATCAGAAATAGTGTGCCCAGCAGGACCAGGGAAGTGATTGTCCCACTGTACTTGGCATTGGTGAGGCCACACCTCGAATACTGTGTTCAGTTTTTGGCCCCTCACTACAAGAAAGACATTGAGGTGCTGGAGTAGGTTCAGTGAAGGGCCACAAAGCTGGTGCAGGGTCTGGAGCACAAGTCTTGTGAGGAGCGAGTGAGGGAACTGGGGTTGTTCAGCCTCGAGAAAAGGAGGCTGAGGGGAGACCTTATTGCTCTCTGCAACTACCTGAAAGGAGGTTGTAGAGATGTGGGGCTCAGTCTCTTCTCACTAGTAACAAGTGATAGCATGAGAGGAAATGGCCTCACGTTTCACCAGGGGAGGTTTAGATTGGATATTAGGAAATATTTCTTCACAGAAAGGGTTATCAAGCATTGGAACATGCTGCTCAGGGAGGTGGTTGAGTCACCATCTCTGGAGGTATTTATGTAGAGGTATGTAGATGTGGTGCTTAGGGATACAGTTTAGTGGTGGACTTCGAAGTGCTAGATTAACAATTGGACTTGATGGTCTGAAAGGTCTTTTCCAACATAAATGATTCTATGATTCTATGTGTATGGGAGATAACGAGTAACATTTTCCTAGTACCCACCGCTTTGACACAGAAGGTTTTACAGAACTATTGCATAGTCCCCTGTCTTCACTCCTGGCTTTCCCAAGGTTCCTTTTCAGTTTTTCTATATTTCTGACAATCTTTTCTGCTCTTCCGTGTACTTTTTTCATGTTTTAAAGTCATCTTTTGGGATAGGCAGACCAGCATTGTATCCATTATTTATTCTGTATTGATCTAAGTATAAATACTAATAGTCTGTATGCCTTTTTTACTTGTTTCCAACTTAAACTTACATTCATGCTTTCAGAAGATCTGTCCACTGACATTTTTTCTGAGTTAGTTTCAAGACTGATATGCAGGTAGGGTTGTTTCTCAAATGTACATTATTTGATGTTTGCCAGTATTGAATTTCACCTGCTTTTTTTGCTGGTTATCCCATATTATGAGATTTTTTTGCACATCTTCCCAATTAATTCTATGATAATGAGTATTTTTGTATCACCAGCAAGTATTGTCAAGTCAGTATCCAATATGTGGGATTTTCTTGGTGTCTGACCACTATTAATAATCTTTTTCCCTACCATTTCATCAGTTATTAAAGAATTGGAGGACCTTTTGCTTTGTGACAGCTTAATTTGTTTAAAATTCCTTCAAGAAAGCCATCATCAAAAGCTTTTGTGGGGATACAAATGTACTGTGTCAGTCTGACAGCCTTATCTTCATTGGACCTGCCAAAATTCTGGTAGAGTTCTGATTTCATTCTGCAAAATAACTTGCTTCCTCTTACTCTACTTAGTTACCCATGTTGCTATTATTGCTGTTCCTTATTGTAGTTTCATTATGTTTATCCTTACAAAATTCTAACTGTATTGATATGCCATGCTTTGACAACTTGTACACTCCTGTGTCTTTTTTAACAATTGGCATATTTTCTACTGTCTTCCATTCTGCTTTTAGAGGAGCTGATTTCAGCTATACTTCAGTTCCCTGGGAACTCTTAGGTGAATACCACCTGCTCCTGACAATTTGCTACCACTTTGTGGATGACTTCTGTAATCTTTTCTACTGACACTTCAATTTGACACAGTTCCTCAGATTTGTCTGCCATAAAGAACAGCTTTGATGTAGGACCTTTCCTAACATGTTCTGTAGTGAGCAGTGAGGCAATGAATTAACTTGTCATTTCCGAAATAGCCTTATCTCCTTGCATGTTTCTTTTATACCTTGATCATCCTCTGGCCTTACAGATTGCCTGGCAGTCCCCTTACTCCTGCTCCTTGGCTTGTGATACGTTTGGAAAAGATCTATGTACCTGTTCATATCTATTTCAGTGTAATTGTTCAGCACCACTTTGAATGAAAAGTTATTCTCAAATAATGAGTATGTTCTCTCCTTCAAGTAAGATATAAAGAGCTCATAATAAACACGCCTTACATCTCTCACCGCTTCTCCAACAAGCACAAATTAAAAGACATGTATTCCTGAAAGTTTTTCTTTTGACTGTGCAGGAAAAGATCTTAAATAATGATATTTTCACCATGCATTGTAAAAAAAAACAAACCAAAAACCACCAGAAAATGCACGAGCACAATTTTAAAGTTTACTTTGGACTTAGTTACTTTATTAATTAAAGAGCAGTACCACTCCAACTGTCAGGGTCTGCGAGACCTGCAATTGTCAGGGTCTACAGTTTGTGCATGGTTATTGTGGTTGTGTGTTCAAATTTTGAATTAGCAGCAATTTTTAGGTGATTGTCCATGCAGTTTTAGTATTTTTCTGTCGATTTAAGTGTTTTAAGGAAACATGCACAATTATGCACAGATTATGGCCATTTCTTTTTAGAAATCTGGTCCCAGTATTTCCGAAGGTAAAGATTGTAACCAGCTGTAACTCTGTTTCTGCTTAAATGTCAGCTCAGTCTCAAATGGACTTTACAACAAAGAATGTCATTCTAGCAGTTACCGGGTGGCTGTCTAAACCTCTTTAGACACACTGCCAGCGCAAGGAATGACGGCTTGAGGAAATTCAATACAAGAATGTTCACTTAGAGATATTTCTGGAAGAAACACCAATAATTCAGGAACAGGGCTCAAGTTGCACATCTTTTCTTGTGTGACAATTCTGTAACATGTATTGGTCATCTTTTAGTATTACTTCTGCCAAACGTAAATATATACGTGGAAAGGACTAACTTCACGTGCCAAGTTATGACTAGCACCTGCCCCATTTGTGTGCCAGTGTCCTCTTTCTGCTCACGCCACTGAGTTTTCTGTGCGTACGTGTTCTGTAGAAATTCTTTATATGGATTTATATGAACCTCATATGCCCAACTCCTTTGCTATTCTGCATGTAGAAATCCTGCTGAGCTCTGTGCAAGTGCCACGAGTACAGTGCTTTCACTGTTTGGACACTGTTGTAGGTAGAGCTGTACTTCATCGTGTCTTTGGGAGAGTTTATCCTAATGCAGATTCTCTCTCATATTTGAAAAGAAGTCTGCTTTAAAGAACTTTAAGTTCTATGGAGAGATCTTGAAATACAGTACCTTGAAATGGATTTTGTCATATGTCAAAAAAGAAAGGCTTCCTTCCGCCCCCTGCATTATCATACATTAGCTTCTGAAGTGAATTAAAGAGAAGAGAATGTATTATCTGAGTCTGGTTGTAAAGTTAGATTTGTAGAAGTCTCTACAGATGCTGGGGTTTATGGAGACTCAGTTTCATTCCCCCTCTCTGTTGGATTTTTTACACAGATGCTTCCTCCAGCATGTTTTTCTTTCATACTGTGCACTTTAAATATAGGTAAAGACAAATCAGTGTGATAAAGAGATCCCTAGCTATTCAGGAATGTTTTATTTATTTCCAAAAGAAGACAATTTTCTAAGCTTTTCCTTTATCTCTGTCCTTTTGGAGGTTGGTGCCTTGGAACAGGCAATGCTGGATGCGTTAGTGATGGACCGTGTGGATTTTGTGAAGCTGTTAATAGAGCATGGAGTGAACATGCACCGTTTCCTTACTATATCTCGTTTGGAAGAACTGTACAATACAGTGAGTGTTTGAAATCCCAGTGCACAACTTTAGATAATGCCTAGAAAGAGTACTGTTTTGATAATTAGGCCGTACTTTTATGAAGGATTTTTGAAAAAAAAAAAAAAGGAAAAAAAAAAGAAAATTAACAGGGTTTGATAATTTTTGATTGTAATGTTAGATTTTTGGATTGGTGTCCCAGTTTTTTATTTTTGAGTCATTGACATGAATCAAACTGAGCAGTCACCTGAAGCTCACGAGAAATTTGTTCTGGTTTTGATCTGGTATGCAATACATGCTTATCTTGCTGAAAAATATTAGGTTGTTTAACAAAGTGATACCAACTTCTTTGTAGAATATGTCAATATTTAAGATAGTAGAGGTGTTGACGATTGGTGTTGAAATGTTTTTGAAGAGCTTTGTGGAGAGAGTTTGAATCACAGTAGCTTATCCCAAAGATCTTTTAGCTGCTTTCTTTTGCTGTATTTATTTTCTAATGTAGATTGACATGTTTGTTTACTGTCTTTTCTTTTCACACCACAGAAACAAGGACCATCAAATCTACTTTTGCATCACCTGGTTCGAGATGTGAAACAGGTAATAGACATGGGAAAGGCTGGGGAGCAAAAATGGTAGCTTAGAACTTCAGTGACCACTGCCACACTGCTATTAGGTAATACAGGGCAATTTTAGGAATAGAAGTGGTGGTTTCATTACTACACTCCTATATCTACTAAATGGTGTTATCTTCATCCCACTGGTCCCCCTAAGCAATTAACTAGCATACTACTACTGAATGGTCCCAAGGGTCCTATACCTTAATTTCAAAGCCATGGGGTTTGTGTAGATCAGACTCTCTTTCTCAAGTTACTAAAGTGACATTGTGAGGTGATTGTACAAAAGACTTGGTGAGTTAGTGCACTAATTATGCTGATGGCTTTAAGGTTTTACTTTTTTTTCCCCCCAAAGCTAAAAAAATCTTTCATTGCTGAGCAGTAACAAAAAGATGCTGTGACAAGATATATCATTTTAATGTGCTGCATTGCTTAGTAGAACAGAAGGTGGCAGTGGATGACTACTGCATGGAGCACTGGCTCCATTAGTAGTTTAGCGGCAACCTTGTTATAGCTACACCGTTAATTTATTTCGTGTTTCTGTTATCTGTTTTACCTCACAGTGCTGCTTAGCCGGGAAGGGATGAGCTATTCTTTCTACATCTAGTCTCTGCTGCAGGACATGCGTAGATCCCAAACTAGATTAATTGGGTAGTTCTTTCCAGGGTATGAATGATAAGATAAAATAGTAAGTCTGACTGTTTGCAGAGTTCTGTGGTCTCAAGTAGTGAGACTTCTGGTATGATTTTCTTATTGTGGGTGACTTTCATGTCAGTCCCACTGACGGTTCTGTAGAGAGGTGTAGGGTATTCTGGTCTCCACGGCAAGTTATTTTCTGAGTTTTTGCATACTGATGGACACGTTTGAGGTCTAATTTATGTGATAGATCTGGAAGATCTCAGTGTTGAAAATATATTGAGCTTTCCAGACTGAGAAATCTGTCTTTGCCACTGATACTGAAGTGGTTTCCTCCTTGATGTGACCCCTCTCCTAAAACCCATGTCCTTGTTACGTCTCAGGACGCTCTGGGAAAACACAGGGTGTGGTCTAAAGGGAAGCGTTTGGTCCTTGAAATGAAATAGTGGAATTTAGGTAGAAAATGGGTGCACAATTTCAAAACTTAACTGCACCGTTGGGTAAGCTAAACTTACTTGGCACCTGCAAACAGGTCTAAACGCTGAAAAGTCTTTTTCACCTGAGCTTCTGTAAGTGTGCATAAATGCTCTGTGAATAGGTTTTGCAGTTGCAGTCTTACTAAATACGGTGACACAGTAGCTAGGAGAGTCACCAGAGTGATGTGACCATGGGTTTCAGAGTATTTCCTCCATGAGTGTGACCAGCTTTGCTGCTGCTACATTTGAATGGAGATACACTGCAGTCTACAATGATGGCATAAAATGATCTTTTTAGTACAGAGAAGTATCTACAAGTATAGGTAGTCAGAAATACTTGCTGAAGTCTGAGTGACAGAGCTGGAAAGCTCCATCCTGTGAGATGTGTTTTTGCCCCAAAGTGCTCAGCATGTTGCTGCCTTCTGTTCCCCAGGGGTGGGTGGCCTCAGCTGGCTGTACTGAGACTTGCCACTAAAGTCTATTGAAAAAAACACCTCAGTCTAATGAAGAAAATGATTTTTTACAGTCTGAAAGGCATACAGCGTTAGGAATACAGAACGCCTCTGATCCTACCTATGCACAGGCCTGTTTTTCACTTCCAAGTATTGTGATTTAAGGTTTTACCAATATTTTTTTAAAATCTGCATGGAAGATAATCTGTTCTTCAGAGAATTTTTCTCAAACCATGTGTCATGGAAGGACAGTAGAGGTAAACTGGGAATCAGTGATGCTTTAAGCAGAAGTGGTGAGAGACTCAGAAGGTATGTGCAGCTGCTGTCCTAGTTATCCTGATGATATTGAGCCTCTACAAGAGATTACCAGTCTCCGGGAATTACTCTACAACATCAAATGCATGCTTCATCTAATTCTTCATTTTTAGTTAATGAAGTAGTTTAATGAGCAAATTGTACCATGCTAGTTTTCTCTTGTTATGAGAAGAAGATTATTATTAGTCTGGCTGGTGGTGATTAACCTGAAGAACCATTACCCTCACCGTTGAATGCAGCTGGTTTTGTGAACATTGCAATATGCATCCCTATGCAATGTGGGTGCAGTGGACTGTAGACATCATGCTTTTCAGGCTGAAAATGTGGATTTGCCTGTGTTCTCCCTCCTAGGGGAGTTTCATAAGCCTAATGAATGTGCACACTTTACTGACATATGTGGGAGCTCTCAGTTGCACCTTCTTCCAGCCTCATAGTAGTAGGGCTCTGACATGGTTCAATGTTGCATATAATAGTGTCATGAAAAGCTTGTGATATTCGGTGTTTCAGAATACCCTTTCCTTGGATTACAAGATATCACTGATTGATATTGGACTGGTGATAGAGTACCTTCTTGGTGGAGCTTATCGGAGCAGCTACACAAGGAAGCATTTCCGAATTCTCTACAATGATCTCTACAGAAAACACAAGGTAACTTCTGTGCAATGGCTACCACTAGTCACCAAGAAAATCCAAGATGTGACACCTGAAAATAGCCCAGATTGTCATTGTGGTTTGTCTGAAGAGCATCAGTTAAATGTATGCCATGCTTGTCTGTTTTATGAGTCTCTTTGCCAGCTGTGGAGAGGTTGCAAATAAAACAGACAAATCCCTCCCCAAACTACTTCTGGCCCCCCAGGACTACAGGTGATTGTTAAATTAACCACTGGTTCAGTAAATTTACCTTTGTGTCCGGTAGCAGGGTTGTGTTTTTTTCATCTGTCGTCCATTAACAAAGATCGACAAGGCTGTATCAACCACCGTTTTCCCGTTTGTGAAGCAGTTGAGTGTTTCTGCTCTTGCAGCTTGAACCACATCACAGAAATACTGAATTCAACAGGCATTGAACTGGACTTAAAGCATGTCAGCAAGGCATAGTGAAGAGAAACGTGGAGATCCCTAACCCAAGTTTTGAGCAAATATGTTTGTTTTATGAGCAAATATGTTATGTTTTAGAAGCAGCTCAGCGCTCGTGGTGCATCTTCCTGCCCAGACCAATGAGCTGTGGTTACCTGGCAGAGCTTTTTCTGTGGCGCACTGGTCATCACAGGGGAAGTCTCATGCTGGATGTGCCAGGCTGCACCCATGATGCGATGGCTATGTGTAGGCAGAGGGTTGTGCTTGGACACACATGCTGTTCTGCATCTTCTGGATGCTTAAGGTGTTTTGCTGTATGGCATACCACTGTTCCATGCCTGCACGTCAGTAGCATCACCTCTACAAACAAACAAATTGCCTCAGAACAACAGTGTCCAAACATACTATCACTTTCATTTCTCCCATTGCTTTCCAAAACCAGTAACTTGAAAACAGCCTAAACTTCTCAATAAATTAGCTGTATGTCATTCCCAGCATCACAGATGGAGTAGATTTACTGCATAAGGATTCTCCCTGGTTTTTGGAGTAGAACTGGACCTTGATTAAAGTACTTCTATATGTTAAAAAAAAAAAACCCTCTCATCCCCATGTGCTGCTTTAATGGCTGAAAGAAACTCAGGTTGATCAGGGAAAATCAAAGAAGACAAGAAGAAAATTAATTATTTCTTCTTATAGAAAATGAGAAGAAATAATGAAAACTGTTACTTGGAGTGAATAGAAGCACAGAGGCAGAGCTTTCTATGTGTCACTGGCTTAATACAATGCTTAAAAAGAGATCTCCAAGCAGTTGTAAAAGGGATGGGTGAAACCACACGATCATATAACTAGGTACTGCAGGGAAGACCGTTAGTGATTCAGCTGGTAACATTCTTCCCTCTCACTCAACACTGAACAAAATACCTAGGGATGCTAGACATGCCATCCTTTGGAGGAAGTGGTCAGCAAATAATTCAGAGAACTTTTGTCTTTTAAAGCATTTCTGGCACTTTTTGTACGGGTAGGTACTCAGAAGAGCTTCCAGGTTGGGTGATTCCAATCTGGTCCAAGCCCTGTTGTTGTAATTGGTGGATGCTGTTGGGGAAATCAGTATTTTGAATTCAGACATTCAGAAAAATATGTATTTTTTTAAATCAGATGTGAAGCAGGCTATTTTTCCTTTGATGGTATGAACTCCAGTGGTAGTTATAGTGATTGCTGACTCACTAGGCTGTGAATAACATCAGTTTCTACAGGCACCATTGCAATCAGAGATAAGTACAGACAAACTTCATCTCTAATTTGCATTTCTCTCCTTGTGTTTTATGGTATCTTTGGATCTAGAGAGTGCTTTCCAGCTTTCCACAGAGCCTGTCTCATTCTCTTCATCAGAGTAATCAGGCGGGTAGCAAAATGGGATCGGCTGAAAGTACTTTGCATTCTCAGTTCTTCAGAACAGCACAGCCTTACAAATGCAAGGTAATATAATTGCTTATTCTAGACTTTGCCTAGGACATATTAAGCTGCTAATCATTTTAGAGACATGTGTTGGTCAGGCTGTTTGTTATTGTAATTCTTCTTAAATTCCCATGGAAGCAACATTTTACTGCTCACTGTTCATGAAGTAACAGTCTTGCAATTTTAATGTTGAAATCAAACTCAGATGCCTCCTGTGATACTTTTTAGCTTCTATCATTTTGTTGCTAAGGGCTTTTGTTCACTGAAATGTAGTATCACCAAATTTCTGAACATCAAGTATGGGTGAAAACTTTTCTTATTTGGAAGCAACAGTAGGAATTCTCTGATTTTCCTGATATTTTTCTCATGATTGCTACACTGTCTGCTAAGAAGAGATACAGTTCTGATATCTGGAAATTGATGACAGAGTATTTTCTTTCAAAGAAAGAATGATAAAAAAGCAGGGACTGCCACATACTTATATCTGACAGACAAAACATAAAGTAGAACAAATTTAAATGGCTTTATTAGAATTAGTCTGAGCCAAAATGAATACATTATAGCACTGAGACAACCTCACTTATACCAGTAGGACTTTTCTTTCCTGTTAATGGATCTCGAGAGACCTTGACAGGCTTGAGAGGTGGGCCCATGCAAACCTCAAGAAGTTCAGCAAGGCCAAGTGCAAGGTCTTGGAACTGGGTCAGGGCAATCCCAAGCACAAATACAGGCTGGGCAGAAAATGGATTGAGAGCAGCCCTGAGGAGAATGACTTGGGGGTGTTGGTTGATGAGAAGCTCAACATGAGCCAGCAATGTGTGATCGCAGCCCATAAAGCCAACTGTATCCTGGGCTGCATCAAGAGAAGCGTGGCCAGCAGGCTGAGGGAGGTGATCCTGCCCCTCGACTCTGCTCTCGTGAGACCCCACCTGGAGTACTGTACCCAGCTCTGGGGCCCTCAGTATAAGAAAGACCTGTTGGAGCGACTCCAGAGGAGGGCCACGAAGATGATGAGAGGGCCGGACCACCTTCCCTGTAAGGACAGGCTGAGAGAGCTGTGATTGTTTAGCCTGGAGAAGAGAAGGCTCTGGGGAGATCTTATAGCCCCTTCCAGTACTTAAAGGGAGCCTGCAGGAAAGGTGGGGAGGGGACTCTTTATCAGGGAGTGAAGTGATGGGATGAGGGGTAACGCTTTTAAACTGAAAGAGGGTAGATTTAGATTAGATATTGGGAAGAAATTCTTAACTGCAAGGGTGGTGAGACACTGGAACATGTTGCGAGAGAAGTTGCAGCTGTGCCATCCCTGGAGGTGTTCAAGGCCAGGCTGGATGGGGCTTTGAGCAACCTGGTCTGGTGGGAGGTGCCCCTGCCCATGGCAGGGGAGTTGGACCTAGATGATGTTTAAGGTCACTTCCAACCCCAACCATTCTCTGATTCTCTGACTCTACTCGCAAAAGAGCACTTGAGCCACTAAACATGCCAGCACATTTCGAAAGTACGTTTCAATACACAGAGACAGAGACAAGTTCTAGGCACAATTCTGTTATGAGTAGAAGAATGGATGGAAACATTTCTAAATCACAAATAAGACACTAGTAGAGAAGAAAAAAAGTAGGAATTACTTTATCTTTCCTGTGAAAACAAAGATGTCTGGGCTTTTTCTAAGATCAGAATGTCTGTCATTTCATAAGCAACCACTGAAACTTGAGAAGTTAACTAAACAGCATCTGTGGAGCTACCCAATATATAAATTAGTACAGACACACAGACATCTTTGTGTTACCTTTATATTCGAGATACAACTGCTGTGCCCACACCAACCCACCACAGAAAGAGCAAAAAGGATAACAGCAAATGAAGATGTCTTGAACTCAGAGCGTGAACACCACTCACAGACTCTCTGTGCTCCATGCATTCCATCAAAACATGAAATAGATGATTGGACTGTTTCTGTCCCAAGCTAAATGTGTTTTGAATCATCATCAAGACCTCGTCCTTCACTTGAGGGCGCAGCTCCCTGAAAAACAGATAAACAAGCAAGAATAACTATATTTTTAGCTACTTCCTACCAGCCTAAATGATACCTCAGCAAAAGTCAAAACTCGTGCTAAGCAGAGACCTATGAGAAATCTCTTTTGTTTCTACTTCTCTGCTGACTAATTCCTGCCTTCTTTCAACTAAACAAAGCAAAGGCATCATGTAATGTAAATTATTATTCACGCAGGCATTAGCTCTGACCATACAGACATACCATTGGAAATAGGATAAATGAAAAGAATAACAATTTTCAAAGGATTGTCTGTGAATACAGAGCTAAAATCACTACAAGTTTAGCAAACTTTTTCTTTCTTTCAATAATCATATAGAGATAAAATTAAATTCTGCATTATTTGTTCATTAGGATTCATACTTCTCCCATCTTTTTTCCCCTCATTTATCTTTCTGTTGATCTTTCCATCCATATTTTCCTGCTCTTTTGAAATGGCAGGACCAGTTTTTTTTAAAGATAAATTATGGGAGAAAAAGCAAGTGAAGAAAAAATTTCTCAATACAACACACTAGGGAAAAATACCACACCCCCAAAAGAATATTTAGAAAATATAATAAATAAACAATTAGGGTATAAATTTTGTTAAATTTCTTGCAGTTTTGAATAGAATAAACCCAGGCCACATTTTTTAAATTTGCTTTTTTTTTTATTCAAAAAGCCCCTTTGACGTTGAAAAACTTTCACAAAAATATTAGTTTGCTACACAAATACATATATATTTATTTCCAATTTGGATGTAAAATTTTCATCAAGGCAGGTTTAATAAGTCTGCAGCTGAGGTTGCACTGGAGGTGACATAAAGAGTTACAATCAGATGAGGATGACAAATCTGGGTTACCACTGGGTAAGCCAAAGCCAAGGAACCTTAGTCCTCCTCCTACCCCAGCTTGAGGCTCTTACAGCAACTAAGCCCAGCCCTAGATTCAAAAGGATTGTGCAACCCAAATCCAAGCCCACTTACAGAATACTGATGGCAGGAGAAAGGACTGATTTAATACCCAAGCAGGCACTCTGGAGTCACCCAGCAGTGTCCATTGTCAAAGGTGAGAAACATTATAGTAACTCAAAATAGTTAGATGCTGTTTCTTTTTCCTCTTGAAAAAAGCCTTAGTAAATTTGGCAGAATAATTCTTTCAGCACTAGTTTGAGGCAGGGAAGGAAGAAGCTATGCTCTCACTTTACAGAAGTAAAAGCCAGCAAAGGACCATGGTGGGGTCATTACTAGAAGCATTAGCAATTATCTCAGTGGTTTTGAGACAGGCATTTTCAGGTCCCTCCCAATACAACAGACCAAGCAGGAGGAGCATTATGCCACTACTCACCCCATGTCACCTGTGTGTTTGTGGGTAAAAGCCAGGATATCTGCAGCTCTGCCAGTGCCCTCATAGACCACCACGGGGACAGCTGGGCTGGCCCTCACGTACTCCCACACCATTAGGATCACATTGGGGCCTCCTTCCACCACCAACCCAACTATGGGTACGCCTTGGCCCATTCCTGTTTCAAAACACACCTAACCAGTTACAAACAGGTCTCAGTCACACAAAAAAAAAATCAGAACAACTGGTAAATAAATACTCATGAAGGAATCTCATACATGGTTCTATGGAGAGGAAATCATGCCTTCACCATCTCAAATTTGACTTACACTTTTGAAGACTTCCACGGAACTTCTGCAACCAGATCAAAAAGACCATGAAAACCTCCTGATAAAATTGTAAGGGGCCCTAGCCTCGGAAAGAAGAAACATCCTTCAGAATATCCCTCTGCCTTTTACAATAGGTCTCACATGCAATGACATTGACGGCATTTGGAATGTCGTAAATACCCATTTGTTCACCTACACACATAGAAAAGTAATCAGGCACTTCTTAATAGACTTTCTCAAGTTTTACAGCAGTAGGGTGTTTTTTTTAACAATCAGAAATGCATTTCAAATAAGACACAATAGAAATAGAAAAACAACAGAAAGTCAGACTTGCAAAAACTCATAGTAAGAAAAGATGTAAGAGGCTGACTAAGAAGCTCTAAATATGAACACATTAAAAACTGGGTAAGTTTCTAAGTTTGTAAATTCTATAATGTGAGCTGATAAAGGAAACAGGGATTTAACATCATAACTCTGCTAATGTATTTTTAACATACATCAAGATTTAAATCACTAGGTAAGAGTGAACTTCCACAAATAATTTACACAATCTACTGCATAAAAGAAATACTTGTCTATGTGTTAAATATTTCATTCATGATTTCTATACCATAACTCAGTTACTGTACAGGCAAACAATAAAAGTTACAAAATCTGACAAATAAGCATTGGCTGAAGGTATTCCTTTCACAACCAGTCTTTGTTTGTGTACCTGAGGAGGTCACAGGCTTGCAATAGAGAAGAGTGACAAAGATAAAACTAATGAACGGGGGAAGAAGGATTCAGATTCCACTGAATGTGACAATTTTTCCACCTAGCAAAATTCTGGGAAACTATCTAGCTCTAATACAGAGATCACGCAAAACTGCAAAGTGAACAAATGCTCAATACTTACTAAATAATCTGAGTCATTTATATGTTTCTACAACTGAGAAACCAAAATGTAAGTTAGCCCAAATGCATAACACTGTATAAAAATGCTGTCCTCTTCAATTTCCTGATATTCAGAGTTCAAGACACCTGCAATTAATAACTTTTAACCTCAGCGAAATCTATGGCAAATGAAGATGTGCAACACAGAAAGGGAAAAGTCAAGTACCTCCACAACTTTTAGGATAGGTTTCTCCATCATAAAGCTGACCACAGCAGTACTCACTTGTGTGTATTTTTTGAAGTGATATGTACTTCTCCAAATTCCTCCTGAGCATCATTTCATTCCCATACTTGCCTACTGTCCCATCATCTGCCATTAGAAAATGAGAATGCATGCTGTTGAGGGTACTTAGCTTGCTGAGTGGATTACCAAGAGTCTGGTACAGGCAAACTACCTAAAAAAAAAAAAATCAAAATAAAAGATCTTCAAAGAAACCAACAAAATATCACCATTTAGGTTGCTTTGTTTGTACGTATTTCTTTATCATGTTGTGATTTCCTGAAAGCCTGCATCACGTTTTTTGCTGCTCTACTTAAACATGGGTTTTCATTTGATTCTTAACAGCAACAAAACCACAATTAATATCACAGAAAGCATTTCTGATTAGGCCTGCAGTCCTTAGGCAGAGTAACTGCCTGCCTTTCTTTGCAACAGTTGAAACACAATGGCATGTTTTTCCTGGGTGTATTCCCATTAAAAATATGTGAGTTATCATTTATCAGGAATGATTTCACCTTACTTGTCAAGTGTTTATAGACAGTTATGTAGATTGCGCCCTCACATTGGCACTCACATGAACTTCTAGTTTATGAATAAAAAACATGCATATTAATAGCCTATTTGTGTATACCATTAACCTGATTGCTCATCCTGAATCACATGAATATAGAAATACATCATTTGCAACCACAAGTGAATTGCCTAATTAATTACAAAATTTCAAAAAGAAATGGCAATTTCCTGTAAGAAGAGAAATATTTCAGAGCTATTCATCTACATATAAAAAGCAAAATACAGTGCCTCAACATGCCACGGAATTCTACTGCTGAGCAAAATCTAAGCCTCTATTACCGAGAAAAAATATCAAACCAGTGAAATGAAGCAAACAGCAAATAAAGTTTGCAAGAAAGCGGTAACATCCCCTGAACATGAAGCCTTTTATAATTAAAACACGTCCAACTCACATCTTTTCCAATGAGATCCCTCTGGTTCTCAATGATACCCCATGGAGGAATCCCAACAGCACAGATCTTTCTCAGGTGTGGTGAGGCACAGCCTTTCAGCGCATCCCCCACATGCCTGGACACTCCTAAACAATTAAATCATCATTTTTCTTCTGCATTCAGAGACCTGCTACAGAACACTAATGAAAGGGTTTCCCACAATTTAATTTATTCTATGGTTATGTTTTGACCAGAAGCAAACCATACCACCCCACTTGTATGTTTGATGTGCACTGCAGGAATTGTAAGACTTAGATGTAATGTACCAATGGTTCAAACTCAACACATATTTGTAATTAATAATACTCACAGATGTTGCTAATGGTGATTTCTACCCCCATAAATCTTGATCATTTATATAAATGCACAGGACAGTTCTCCTGTAAAGTCAGTTTATCTTATTAAATGCAGAATACTCTGCTCTTTAATACAAAAAAAACCATTAAAAATATTCAGAATGCCTGTCAACAGCAGAGAAACATGACATCACTGTTTGAATTGTGCACTCTTCCTTAAAAAAAGCTTCATTTTGGGCTAAAATATCACAAATTATCAAACAATTTCTTTATATTTTCCCTAAATGTATATGCTCGAATGCAGAAAAAGAACATCAGAGGAAGACTGAAACAAAGGAAAATAATTACACTACCGCTGTTGATGCCTTCTGTAATTATCCATGCTCCTGTAGTCTCAGCAGCCTTCACCAATCCTTTGCTGAAAACCTGCTTGACCTTTGAGGGAAGCTTGAAATTTTGAATGCCTCCATGAACAGAGATCACTAGCTTTGGCAACTCCATCTGCCATTCTTTAACCATGAGGTGCAACAGCTGATCCAAATTGCTATCATAAGAGAGTCTAATATACTGGAAAAAATAATAATGGGTAAAATAAACATCCTTTACATACTCCAAGAGAAGAAACCACAACATCTTGCAAAGTTCTCAGCATTAATGTATTAAAGATTTTGTGCAGGATTAGAACTTTCACAATACCGCTAACATCACAGCATAAAAATACATCAGTGAGCAATACAGACAGCAAGACAGATTATGCTTAATCGCAGTGAAGTTTGACATGAAAATATCATACACACATTCTAACCTGACTTACTTTTAGATTCCCCTGCTCTCTTAAGACAATCTGATATTCCCCCAAAACCACTTTTTGTCTTTCTTATGCTGAAATTATAAAAAGAAGTCAGACATATAAGCCCATCATCTATTACCTTAGCGTGGTAAGTGTGATCTCCATCTTGAAAATTGATTGTACCAAATGCATCCGTTGGACTCATCTTTGTGTGTTTTTGCACAGACCATTCTCCATCATCTCTTTGTGGGGCAGCTGGATAAACAGGCCAGCTATAGTCTACTCCTGGGTGATCTCCAATCAGTCGTCCACAGCAACATCTCACATTAAAGAAAAAGAAATTATTTTATATCAAACAGACTTGCATGCAACTCTAGGATCTTCATCAGAATAGCCCAAATAGCTTTTCTGCAAAGAAGGATAGCGTAGCTTGCTGACAAGGTATATAATAAAAATTAACTCAGTGGCAAAAATCTCAACAATGGCAAAATGACATTCAATTTAATCATAAACATGTGTTGTTGGATACAGAATTTGTTCTCTGCCAGAGGAACACTAGTAACAGTTGGGGGGTTGGACAGGTTGATCTTCAAAGGTCCTTTCCAACTCAAACCATGACATGACTCTGTTTGACTCTGTAACAGTTTGAGAGTCCCATATGGCAATTCTGATCTGAGCAATGCAGCTCAGATTTACTGATCTCGTATGTGAGATTTCAGAGGAATATCTTAGGCCACCAAAGTTTGCTACGGTTAT
Organism: Charadrius vociferus; assembly: GCF_000708025.1. Classification (NCBI taxonomy): domain Eukaryota; kingdom Metazoa; phylum Chordata; class Aves; order Charadriiformes; family Charadriidae; genus Charadrius; species Charadrius vociferus. The sequence continues at coordinate 843,825 of NW_009648967.1, read as the reverse complement.
TACCACAGGTTATTATAGGTACAAAAGAAAGACCAAGAGCTATCATCATTAATCAGGAGGAGAGGAGCAACCTTCAGTCTAGAGAGAACTTCAGAGTGACCTTTATACTAACCCTTGGATGCCAGCAAAGTGAATATACAAGATAAACCGACTGAAGTGCAGTGTTAAGGGAAATCTAGCAGAAGCTCAGTTAGCATTAAAGGTTTGCAACTGGGTGAATAACCCAGATTCCAAATTCAATCAGTATTACTGTCATACAGGCTTCAACAGGCTCCGGTCTCCTCTATGGGATTAACTTCAGTGTAATTTATACTGATATCTGACAGTCCAGTTTTCCTTTAGACATTTCAGAAGTTAATATACCCTGGGAAATGGAGATAAATTCTTCCCTTTTAGTCTTTTAAGACACCAAACAGCCTCCAACAGCCCAAACTCAATGACAAAAACAAACCCCCGAAAAACCCTAAGCAAATTAAGGAAGTGAACTGCTTTAGAAAGGCACTTTTTGATACCCAGAAACCATGAAATTATATTTGCACTCCAGTTTTTCAGCACAGGCAAATTACATTTGATTGATTCAATGCTCTGCAAAAGCAGACTGGAGAAGGAAGCCGCCCACACTCTTGGGGAATTAATAACTCAATTAAACAATCTTATTCAGTGGATAATTAAAGAGTTGTAGAAGCCTCGCACTGCAGAAAAGGCTTGAGCACTACTGTCACATGTATGATAACAGTTAGCTAGAATTCAGAAGGCAATAGGGACTACCAAAAATGCCCAAATATTTGTCAAGCTAATTCAACATGGATTAGCTAACATAGACCACCTACACCTTTTCCCTAGCTGTAACAAATAGTAGGATACCACAGAAATCTAGTGACTTGCCAGAAAGAAGTCAGGCACATGCTCACAACTGAGTCCTGGAAAAATGAAGAGGAAATTATCTAGTTGGGGGGAAAAAAGACTCACAGAGGGGTTTTTATTGCCAAGTTACTCTAACCAGAAGTATTGCCTGGTCAGGCTCATGAACAAAAAGTATCCAAGCCGCAACTTGGAGAATAAGCCAGTCACACTAAGTCACTGACAGATATGCAATTAAATGACTATTTCAGAAGGCTGTGAGGGATCAACACAGATGGAAGATCATTGCTGACAATGTGTTCTCAAATAACATGTGGACTCAGAATCCACACTCAGAGGTGCTACAGAGACACATCTAAACTGAAAGTGTTTCAGAGCAATGTAGCTGCAAAGCAGATAGCACAAGGGAAGCAGTTTTGAATACAATCTGCCGGCAAAGAGCATGAGACTAGTTTAAGACTCTCCCTGCATACCTCAAAGAAAGGACCAGAAGAAAGAGACACTTTGGTGCTATTATTGGTCTTCAGAGGACAAACTTCTCTACAGCTGAGCTAGTAGCCTCCTTGCTCCCTTTTTTTCTACTTGCTTCTGGGGCGACTCCAGGCTAAGAGAACAGCACATGTCAGGAAAAATTTGATCTTTAGATGAAAGAGGAGAAAAAACATAGATATCCTGTTGTTCTTTGGTCCTGAAAATACCTTGTGGTCACTGTACTGCTCCTAGAATGTTCTCACAATAACAAGGCCTTTCATCCAGGAGTCAGATTCTGAGAGACAGAGAACCAATAACGATCCCAACTAAATACTACATTACCTTACATTACTCACTGAGATACCTCATTACACCATCTGGCTCAGCAAATACCAGTCCTTGGAAGGACAGAACTGAAAAGCAATCAGGCTCATCATCAGTGGGTTACCTTTTCTAAATCTGAATTAATTTTCAGCCCATCAAAAAATGAGCGCTGAATGACTATATCTCTCATTACTCTTCCTTACACAGTCACATCAGCAGCCCCTCCTAGAGCAGTAATAGCGAGAGCAACCTGCCTTTTCAAAGCTGAGATCCTACAGAAAGGAATGAACCCTATGACAAGACAAATCAGGGCAGTAACCTTGAAACTGAGAGGTCCAATGAACACTGAACTATTTTAGTAATTAGCATTATTTGCACTACATACTTAACTTATATGTAAATGTACCCAGAGGCAAGATGCACTCAGAACACCTCAGTTACGCTGAACAGGCAGTGGAGCAACTGCCCATGGATCCAATACACAGGTGTGAAGGGTACATGCAGCTGCAAGAGGTATGAACTCAAAAGGACTGGTATTTCCCAAATTGCTCATGCTCTGCTCCAACCTGGCACACTCGCTTTCTAGCCATCTAGCAGGAAGGGACAAGGTACCTAGCTACCCAGGAGGTCAAGAGCCAAGACTAAGAGACTCTCAGGAAAAGAAAGCAGAACATTTCATACAGCTGTGTGGGGTTTTTTTCTGTAAAGTTTTGTGCTGTGGGCATAGTGACAAGGCTCAAGGAGGAGAGGAGCTACCAGCTGGGGATGATGGCTAAGTCAGGATGTCCCTGGGACCTGCCTGGCTGCACTCCAAGGTGCTGAGGGAGGTGGCTGATGTCCTTGTATAGTTGTTCTTTATCAGCTCTCAAAGGTCATGGAGATCAGGGAGGTACCCAATGATTGGAGAAAGGCAAATTTCACACTTGACTTCAAAAAAGGGCAGACTCTGCCTGGAGGCTGGTATCCAGTGGGGTCCTGCAGGGTCTGTGCAGGCCTCTCCTGTTCCAACACCTCCAACAACAACCTGGAGGAAGGGATGGAGAGCACGTGCAGCCCTGGGGAGGAGGCAATTCTGTGGCATGGCCCTGGGTGCTGGTAGGAAGCAAGCCAAGTCAGGACCACCCATGTGCACAGGCAGCAATGAGGGCCAGCGGTGCCTGGGGTGGTGTGAGCAGGACATGGCCTGAGAGCCAGGGGAAAGCAGGGACTGTCCCCTCTGCTTGGTGCTTGTCAGTCCCTGTCTGGGTGTTGTCCCCAGTTTGGGTCCCCAACACAGAAGAGACACCAGCAAACTGGAGGGACTTCAGGGGAGAGTGACCATCCTGTTGACAGATGGTGGGTGCGGAGCCCTTGCCCTCTGAGAAGAGGCTGTGGGACCGGGGATGGTTCAGCTGTGAGGAGCAATGGCTTTGGAGGCACTCAACAGCATCCCTGGCACTGATGGGAGGGGATAGAGGAGAAGCAGTTGGGGCCTCCACAGCGGCGAGTAGGAGGAGGGCAAGAGGCAGAGACACGAGCTGAAACATGAGAGGGTCAGGCTGGAGATAAGGAGAAGCCTCTTCCCCAGGAGGACAGCTGAGTGGTGGAGCTGGGGCCTTGGGAAGGTGGGCTCTCTCCGGCCTTGGGGGTTTTATGCCCCAACTGGATAAAGCCCTGAGCAGCCCGGTCTGACCCCCAACTGAGGCTGCTCTGGGCAGGGGCTGGGACTGGAGACCTCCCCAGGTCCCTGACAGCCTGAGTTGTCCTGTGGTCCTGTGAATATATCACATGCATTGATTCAAAGCATCTTTGCAATGACTTTACTTTCTTTGCCTTGAAGGCTAACTAAGCTACTAGTGAAGCAAGGAGCAATGTCAGCAACAGAAAAGCAGACTCCTGGAAAAGTCACACTTAGAGCAACAAGGGGAAACCTGGAGGGTCAACAACGCGGCAAAAGTAACTGCAGTGGCCAGATTACAAAATCCGGTGCCCTCGTAGGCAGTGCTTTGAAGACTGTGTTCAAGAAATATGCCTAAAAGGTCAGACATAGAGACAATTTGTGAGAACAACTCAGATGTGTAAGGATCCAGAAGTTTAGCACCACGTTGCTGAATATTCATGGAGTGAGATAGGTCTAGGTGCTGTCTGGGACATGTTTGTGAGCAATGTACTGAAGAGTAGGTAGAGGCCATTTCAACACACCAGGGGAGCATGGGCAAAGGTGCTAGTAAGTTACTCAAATTTGATTAGCAACTACTAATGGAGTTACTCTACTTAGCATTAGCAAATAGTTGCATAACCCACTCATAAACTGTTTGCAAACCTTGGAAGTTCTCCGCAAGTAAGAAACCATTAACAGATTTAATTTGCCTGCGATATTAGCTAAAATTATAGTAGGCATCACGTACATTCACATCACTTTTCAACTGTTGTGGAAAATTACACATCTCAGGAGGCCCAAAACCTGTTTCATTGCTTATCTAATAAATGCAATATAATCAGTTGTAACACTCGTGAAAATTATTTCCCCTTGTTAGGAACAGAAAAATTCTCCTAGAAGAAAGCTCTGTTTACGCCTTAAGAGATACAAGAAGACAAGAACAGTTAACATTGAGGAAATGTACATGCGAGGTAATGGCTGACTGAAGTGAACATCAGACACCCATACACATTTCACATATGTATAGAAACTGACAAAAAGGATTCATATCACGAAAATGCTTAACAAAAAGTGAAAGAAACAACTACAAGATAAAAAACCCACAAAGGTACAGGATGTCTTTACAGAGAAAGGTGAAAGAAAAAAGCAAACCCACCCTGTGGGGTGCACATTTCCAGTGTCTCTTCCTCCCTCTCCCACTGTAGTATTGACATTCATGCAGCTAACCTGTGATGAGGAGGCTAATTCGGTGGAAAGCTAATCTTGGTTTGGTTTTCCATGCCCCCGGGTTAACTTTCATACCAGTGAACTTCCCAGACCAAGTAACAACATGGTCACTCTGCAGGGTGAAGGGGAAGGACTGCAGAACTGCTGTAGTCTTGATTTAGATGGGATTAAATCACCACATTTTGAAGCACAAGTTAACTTCATCTTAGATACCCACCTGGGTATCTGCAGGTTAGCAGGAAGCATTAAAATCCTCCCTGCATTTATACTTCCAGAAAACCTGCAAAAATCTTTGAGTCTCTATTCTTCTGCTCTAAAGCAAAATAAACACCCAACCATTCCCTCAGAGGGAGTTGTCCCTTTCTGAACTGATGATGCACAGATCATTTGCCTTATTTACAAAGCCAACACCATTCTGCATATCGGCCCTTTACAGTGATCTGATTTCAAGGAGGAACATATTTGCTTTTTGGAAAATGTGACTCTTGTTTCACATAAATCTTAGAAGCAAAATAAAATGTGAAACACATTGAAAAAGCAAATAATCATGTCCATGCAGGTGACAGGATTAGTTAGCACCAGTTTACTAGTCGTTAGTTATAGGAAACATTGTTTTCTGTTGCTTCAGAAACCAAAAACCAATGCCAAGGAACATTAAAATTTCTGTTCCAACAACTGGTAATTTATTATCATAAACATACAGTATGGAAACCCATTTTTGGGAACACCAGCAGAACAACAAATGTTGGATTGAAAACAACTAATTAATACAAGCCACAAAATACTAGCTCTCTAAAAAACCCACATGAGTTAAAAGCACCAAAGTGATGTGATTTTTGTTGCTTGCCTTCTCAAAAGCAGGAACTTAGAATGCCCACTGCAGAGAAGAAAAAATCTTATTTTACCCAGATTTATGCTAAAGATTCTCCAGCACACCCTCAGAAATGCTGCTCTAACAATATAAGAGGAAGGTTATTTTTGTTGTCATTACTTCCTTGACTAGCAAAGCCTACCACTAATTTTACGTCATTATAAAAACCATAGATACATATTTATGCACTCCTACCTGATTAAATTCTGGCACACCTGACATCCTGCAGGACACCTGTGATAAAAGATGGATAATTAGTACATGCTCGTATGAAAGAAAACATCTGTAATGTTACTCATAAAGTATCAATTCACTTGTGAAAAAATTATCATCAACAGCATTAAAGGCTGTGTTCTTACGTCCTCACCCCTGGAAGATGTACTGGGTAACTTCAATGGTTCATTTGGCATTTTACATCTCAGGCTGTATGTCAAATCTGCATTTCATAGATGAGTTATCTATCTTATCTGCTCTACGCTATCTATATGTTCAAAACAATATGATCAAAACTACAAGTTTACATCTTCAGAACATGATCTCACTAAGTTTATTTAAGCAAAACCATCCACTACAGACACAATCTGGAATGCGAAATTATGTTTACTTTCTCAGGTCCTAAAACACAGGTTGAGGATTTGATCTTTTCCTCACTCTTTTCACACTCTACACCAGCCTGAGCAGAAACCTTTCTCAGAAGACTGTGATCAGCAGTGGGCATTGCTCTGAGGAAGGGAGAAAATGGTGGTACAGGATTAAGAATTCCTGTTCAGCAGTAACTCCATGTAACTCAGTCTCTCAGTTGGATGCCATACCACAGTTTTGGTTATCGGACTGAGAGCAACACACCTAAGAAGCCTACGAAGGTTAATGGCCAATTTCTAATTCAAACAAACACCCTCATTTAAAACATACTGGTGGTAGTACCTATGAGAACCCATAAACACCAGCAATCACCAACTGGGGCATTGCAAAACTGCAAAGAACTTCATCCAAGCTACATGCAACACCCATAAAAATTTCTTCTGATTCTTTCCAAATGTAACAGAAAGAAAGTGAAATTCATTGCTGTACCTGTGAGGATCTTTTGAATTGGGAATGATGTGTGCACATTCTCTTTTACTGAAGACCAATTCGATCCAAGATTTGGGGGCCTGGAAAGACATTTCAAATGTAATTGTATTCCTGAACTTCAGAACATAATGCCAACAATTGCACTATAACGTCTACACAGCTTATACGCATAACACATAACTCAAAATGATTCCCATAATGTTAGATGAAATCAAACACTACAAGCTGAAGGTACAGCTCTGAACAGTCCCAGCTCTTCATCCCCAGGCTTTGCACAGCTCCACAGAAAGATCAGTATTAAAATTTACTCCCACCCCTCAGTAATAAACATGAAAATTATTTAGAGGATCTGTCAAACACACATACAATAGAGGAACTGGTAAGGATGAATCAGAACTGCTTAAAGGACTGGACTTCCCTCCTGCCAGAAAACTAGCAAATGACAATCTTACTAAAGCTGTGTCAAAAAGGCAAGATTTTACTTTTACCTGAAACAAACGGTTGATTCCTTCTTTTATTATTCTTAACAGAGTTAAGAATAGATTCATCCTGGTTATATGTTTGCTGAACTAGGACTACAGTGAAATGCAAAAGCAGGGAGCAAAGACTAGACCTATCACTTAGAGTGTATATCAGGTGGGTTTTTTCCACTGGCCTCCTGGGACACTGTGAAAACTGTCTCAGTGAAGCCTGTTGCAACTGAGTAAACTGAAAAGTCACTGTGGTACATAGATTTTTTTCAAAGAGTCACTTCACTGGGAGTCTTTGAACCTCTTTCTCTTCAGGTCTATCTAAATTCCCTAAAATGAATGATAGGTTTTGGATGCTGAACTTTTAAATTTCTGGGACTGAATTTGGTAAACACTGGAAGCAAACGATTTTTTTGTCCTCAAAGGGAACTACCCCCCCAATGAAACAAAAACCAGAAAAATATTATATCATAAAGAGTAAATACAATTATACCAACCATTATTGTCTCATTGTTCCTCATGTTCATTTGACTCTCTGTCTATCTTGGGGGTGGATGAGGAGTGGACCAAGAGCGTATGGGTCAGGATTAAAGGGAACGCAGGGACAGTTGACATTACAGTACAGGTTTGCTACAGGCCACCTGACCAGGAAGACCGAGCAGATGAGGCCCTCTGTAGATACATAGCAGCAGCCTCACATTTACAAGCCCTGGTCTTCATGGGGGACTTCAACCACCCAGATAGCTGTTACAGAGACAACACAGCAGGGCGTACGCAATCCAGGAGGTTCCTGGAATGCATTGATGTAAAATTCCTTCTCTGAGTGATAGAGGAGCCAACGAGCAGATGTGCATGCTGGACCTTGGTCTTAGCAACAAGGAGGGGCTGGTGGGGAATGTGAAGCTCAAGGTCAGCCTTGGCTGCAGTGACCATGAGATGGTGGAGCTCAAGATCCTTAGGGCAGAAAGGAGGGCGTGCAGTAAGCTCGCTACCCTGGACTTCAAGAGAGCAGGCTTTGGCCTCTTCAGGAGTCTGTTTGGCAGAGTACCATAGGATAAAGCCCTGGAGGGAACAGGGGCCCAAAAAAGCCGGCTAATGTTGAAGGATCACCTTCTCGAAGCTCAGAAGCGATGTATCCCAACAAAAAGGAAGCTGGGCAAAAATGCCAGGATGCCTGCATGGATGAACAAGAACTTCCTGGACAAACTCAAACTCAAAAAGGAAGCCTACAGAGGGTGGAATACAGAGAAATCATCTGAGCAGTGAGGGATCAGGTTAGGAGAGCCAAAGCCCTGTTAGAATTAAATCTGGCCAGGGACATCAAGAGCAACAAGAAAAGCTTCTACAGTTATGTTGGTGATAAAAGGAAGACCAGGGAAAATATGGGCCCCCTAAGGAAGGAAATGGGAGACCTAGTCACCCGGGATATGGAGAAGGCTATGGTATTCAATGACTTTTTTGCCTTGGTCTTCACCAGCAAGTGCTCTAGCCACACCACCCAAGTCACAGAAGGCAAAGGCAGGGACTGGGAGAATAAGGAACTGCTCACTGCAGGAGAAGATCAGGTTTGAGGCCATCTCAGGAACCTGAAGGTGCATAAATACCTGGGACCTGATGAAATCTATCCACGGGTCCTGAGGGAACTGGCAGATGAAGTTGGCAAGCCACTATCCATCATATCTGAGAAGTCATGGCAGTCCAGTGAAGCTCCCACTGACTGGGAAAGCAGAAACCCCCATTTTTAAAAAGGCTAAAAATGAAGACCTGGGGAACTACAGGCCAGTCAGTCTCCCCTCTGTGCCTGGCAAGAGCATGGAGGAGATCCTTCTGGAAACTATGCTAAGGCACATGGGAAAATAAAGAAGTGATTGGTGACAGCCAATGTGGCTTCACTATGGGCAAAACATGCCTGACAAATTTGGTGGCCTTCTAGGATGGCATTATAGCACTGGTGGACAAGGGAAGAGCAGAAGACATCATTTACCTGGACTCGAGCAAAGCATTGGACACTGTCCCGCATGACATCCTTGTCTGTAAATTGGAGAGAGATGGATTTGACAGGTGGACTGCTCAGAGGGTAAGTAGGGTCACAGTGGCACAGTAGGGCCTTGGTTTATTATTAGAGATACAAAAAAAATAGTAATCAAATAATAAACATTGACTCCTTATTCAGTCCTCACATTTGAAAATGATTGTTCCTCTGCAAAATATCTACCCTGTAAAAATACTTATGGTAAGTACTTGTCTCCATACCTATTTGTAAAATGTGTCATTTGCACAATGACTTCAAAAAGAATTCAAATCATGAGAATGCCAGTAATTCAACTTACTAAGAGTACCACTGGGAGCATTTTATGGATGGAGTTCAGCAATAACTCTTATAAAAGAGAATACCTCTCTTTTGTCTCCTGAATGGAGTTATGATCCTTAATAAAGCAGGCCCACCTGACATTTTTTTTACTTCAGCTTCACATCCCTACATACACCCACATAATCTCTCAGCTAGTCGAACAGTTATGGAGGGCCACAAGCTACATGAGTGAACTATCATCTTGTCTGCAGGTGGGGACCCAGCTTCCACCAAGACTAACGGGAGTCCTACCTTTGGTTTTAATGTTCTCTGACACAGGCCCCCACTGACACAGATGAAAGAGACCATTAAAAAGCAGTTTGCTGGTATTGGTGAGCATGTGTATTCTCCTGGGAGCAACTAATTGAACTCTGTCTGGTTCAGCTTCGAATGAAGGACTAACAGCATGGAAGATCCTCAGGGCTAGACAGAACGCAGGCATGCAAGAAAATTATCTTAAAAACAGGCCTGCTGAAGACAAAGTGCAAAAGTTAAATCCAGAGAAAAACCTTGGAAACAGTGAAGCAAATTTCATTACCTTAGGGCAGGCACACAGTGCTCACAAAAACCTTTTATTAGTAATCTTGTTAGTAATCAGTACTGTTTCACGCTTCCTAAACTGCTTTATTCCAGTTGTTTGAGCTCTCAAGCAAAGCAGTTAAATGTTTCTAATATTTTGATACCCTGGGACTCCCATTTTTCTGAACCCCATTACTATTTCTTGTAATCAGTTTTCAACCAGAACTAGGGAACAAAAAATCTTATGAGATGCCTTCTACAAGAGTGAGCTTCACTAAACTCTTCATTAACCGCAAAGGGTGTGACAGAATAGCCAGGAGGTTGACAAGCCTTACAGCATTTGCTGAGGTAACATGCTCAGCCTTGTGAGAGAAAAACATCCAACTGCTGTCACTTAAATTTAGTAAGAGCACTAGTAGTTCAAACTAATTTTGAGCAAGCCGTCGGCATCACACCGTCTCAGGTAGCTTCCCTTCAGCTAGTTTACTTCCCACATGACATATTCTGGAAATCAAGCTTTATCTGGGTATCTTTCCAGGCGTGAAGACCAGCATTGGAGATCTACAGCCCAGTGTAACAGGGGAGCATTGCATCAGCCCAGGCACCACCAGCAAAACGTGCTGTCAGCTGAGCAAGGCAGTGGCACTCAGCTAATCCAACTGTGACCACACAAGGGGCGTCAAAGAAGTTTTCCCCTCCAAAGCTCAGAGTTCTTCATCATAAATTTACGCAATACAAGATAAAACATAAATCTATAATTTTTAAGGGGGGGGAGGTCATCTGGTACACAACAGCTGTTTGGTGTAGTTACATCAAACCAAAATATAACTTATAGTCCTCAGCAATGGCAATACACTGTGTGAGTTGAAGCTACAATATCTAATATGGGAGATGAAAAGGTTTCCTCTATACTATCAGCTTTTTGAACATCTAAGCTCTCTCCTAAAAACATACCTTGTTTTAAAGATTTGTCTTTTTTTAGATTTTGGAGGGCGGTTGGGGGTTAAGACAAAAATATCAGTGCTTAAAATTCTGGATGTTTTGTTTATCCTTTTTCAGTCTGCTCAAGTATTACCTGTGTTTTTCTGCAAGTGAGGCAGTAAGGGCAGCGACTAACACACGCTACAGCTGATCAGGCCACCCTAGTCACAATGAGTCGGGCTCAAGGTTCAACAAAGCCAACGGAAAAAAAAACTGTACAGCTTCCCACTACTTGCTTGCTACTACACAGGTCATTGACAAAATTACCGTTTATTTCAGACGAAAAAGATCACTATGAAATTTAATTGACCTTTGACTCTTGAAGCACCAAGGATGCACCTCAGCCAGTGGCACAGAGATTCCCCTAGCACAACACTCATCTGTTAATTCCACCTCAGGATTCTCAGTAAATAGGACTGAAAACAACATTTCAAAGTGCAATTGATACCATACTGGGAGTTTTCACCCTGTCCTGCAAAGAAACATAGTATTTTCCCATACAGATATTTCAACATTAATCTTTGATTATTTACATTAAGAGTTTGCTGGAGTGTTGCCTGTGCTGCGCTCTTTCACTTCCTTGCTTCCTGTAATTTTTGCATTTAAAAAAGCAGTACTTAAATAACGTATCATCTGTATATGATCCCAATGAAGCCTGTAACTTTAACTTCTATTTTCATCTCAAATGATAAACATGGGAGTATAGCAAAAAACATCATTTGTGAAGTCCACCATTTTTTTCTTTAATGAAGTTCCTGAACAGATGGCAGTACTTAAAAATATGTAAAATGAAATTCCAATCAACCAGAGGAAAAAATAAAATACAAGACTGTATCACTGTATTTCATCTTGTGAAGCACAAATTTCAAAACTGAAACAGTGTGAGAAGCAACATATTTACCATTATTCTTAATTTTTTATAAGGTGAAATCTTCACTTAGTGTGTAAAATTTACACCGTAACAATAACATCCATTTCTTAATCTAGGGCTTTACTTAGGTTCCTAAGCTAATTGTGTAATCAGGAAAAGGGTTTTAAACTTTCGTGCTTTTTATGGTCATGCATAACTTCAGGGCTGAGCAAGTAAAAATGAAAAGAAGAGACTTCTGAACTGCTGTTTGTTCTTGGTTCCTAGCTTTGTAAAAGACCTCTGTAAGACACTTCTCTCCTTTCATAAAACTCTGGTTAAGACTTCAAAACTGTCATCATTTAATTAAACTTCAACAACAAATTAAAATTTCTCCCATAACTACAGTGAGGCACATACACCTCAGACAGCATCAACCTGTATCCTTTCTACCACCAAACCTTAAAGAAGACAAAAATACACCTACATGCTCCTTCTGACTGGCAAATTTCTGTTCAGATATACAGAAGACCTGAAGCTGAGTTTATAGTGCAATTTTCCTTCCAATTTTCCTTTCAGAAAGTCCTGAGACCTTTGTTTGGGAGTTTTACCTTCTCATTTCTCGCCAGTCTGGGGATTAGGATTGCTGCTTATACTACCCTGCCACAGAAGAGGCTTTGGAGATTTCTAGACTGATTTAGTCAATGGAGTGGCAAGAGTTTGGCTCTGAAATTTAAGGCACATGAGTAGTTTTTAGAAAATTGCTTTTAATCACTTCTCCAATATCTTTAATGTCTGAGATCCTTGCATAATATGGTATTAAAGGGACACTGTCGGGTCAAATTCAGTTAAACGTAAGTAATGTTCAAAAATTAAGGTTTCCAGAAGTAAAGAAGGAGAACAGAGCATGAAATTTAGAGAAAGACCTACACCACTTACTTCTTTAAATCCTTGCTGACAGGGAATGCGAGCAGATAAAGCCTAAAACCCCAGCCTAGCACAGAGGTAATCTGTCCTCCAAATTCTGGGGGTGCCATCAGCGAGGTGAGTGACCGTGCCACCATGCCACCGGGGTCACCGAGCAAGTATGCAGCACTCGGCTCACCCATCTCAGTGGACGGGGCGATGTAGCTCTGCGATCACCTGCTGTACTGGTGCCTGCACAGATTTCACCGCCCATCCAGTGCAAACACATGAATGCTTCAATTTTTGCTGCTGCTTTCTTCTGCCCCATCCCACCCCATCCCCTCGTAAAGGACTTGCCAGAGTCAAAGCCTTTAGATGCACTGCACCAATTAAACACTGATAAGTAGGGGCTAATGTGCATTTGTCGGGCTCCAGAATTAGCTTTACTAAACCAAGATCTGCAAGAAACATTCAGCCCCTTCAAGACCAGACAATAAGCACTGTTCATTGGTTGAGTACCAAACTCAGGAAAACTGGGTTACACTGCCAATACTAAACAACAAATTTTTAGGACCATTAGCTGTGCTCGTGTCATCTTTGGGGAGAAAGGCACCGATACACACAGTTTATAATGAAACCCCATGCAGCTCCAGACACTGTTTCAATTCCCTGCGAAAAGAAATTAAGAGGCACATATCTCTGTGTCAGAATAATTTCATCTGTTATTGAAATATAACCATTTATTGGACAAAACAGTAGCAACTGCCTTTAATGACACATTGTAGATCCATCCAGACGGGCAGATAACGTGAAATCATATGACTTAGCCAATTTAAGTAACAGGTTAGTTCATTTAGGCAAAGTACAGTTGTGCTGGAAACTAGCCAGAACAATCAAGTTGTAAGTCACTTACTGAAACTGCAACAAATTGTCCTAATAACAGAGAGCAAAATTTTCTGTCTTGTGTCTTAGCCAAAACACTACTTCAAGAACTGAAAAGTGCTGTCAAGCACCGTAACTCAGCTGTGCACACACTGTGTGTGTAGTGAATCCACTACACACAACCACTTTTCCACGTCACTTCTCAAGAATTTGGGTTTTCCTAAAGATCTTAAGTATTAGAGCCAACATTTTTGCATTGCTGAGGAGGTTTGGCAGAACATTAGCCAAAAAAAAAAAAAAAGGAAAGTATTTGTTACCCTCACAATGATTATATGAAAGCAATTACTCATTAAATAGCAACAGAAAATCCTGGGGCTTATAGATTTGCCTCAGGACTCCAGTATACTTATACAGTAACTGTAAAGAACCTTTACTGCTGATGGCAAGAAACAGAAATACCCAAAAGATCCAAAACTGATTTTCAGTGCCTGGTAAGGAAGGAGACACCAATTTCAGGTGAAAGCATGCCCGTGAGAAGGCAGTGTAGTGCAGCGTGTGAACAACCCTTATGCAAACACACAATGAGGGGAGGGAAAGAACTTCCCCTTACTACGGCCGCTGCAAGAATCCAGCCTCTGTGTTCAGCAGATTGTCCTAAAACATCTTAAACCCTTTTAAAAATTAACTACACACAGAGCAAGTGACTTGCAAGAACACTAGATGCCTGAAATGCAGCCAGAGTTCTTGTAAGCTAACACTCAAGACTATTTCACAAGAGCTCAGCCTATAAGCACACTGGTATCTCCTGAACCCTCACCCCTGGAAACTGTTCCTGAGCTATAAAAGCTAAGGTGGACTTGAAGGCATCATAATTTTAAGCGTAATAATTCTTAAGTGGAAAACAGGACTTCAGCAGTATTTCTGTATCCCACGGCAACTGGTAAATTACTGCCAGCATTAAAGAGATTTCCAACTTAACAGGTTGTCTTGCATAAGCTTTTCTGGGCAGGAACTTTCTGGTTCAGCATCCACTACATGCGTGCTTATGGTATGAAGTAATATAACAACTGATTGTAACAAAGAACACCACTTTGGACCTATGAAGGGCAGAAGTGCATTGTAAAACTCCAGCATCATGCGCAATAAAATATGAACCCAATGTGAGGTTTTCAACAAACTCTCAGGTCTTCTAGAATTTCCATGAGTTCAGGCTACCCTGCCAGAAGACAACCTCCCAGCTTTGTAACACAGACATGCTGTGGTTCCCCTCACCTCCACCACTACAGCACATCAGTACATCTGTTACTAATTAGCATCTTTTGCTTTTCCAGTCTTTCTTACCTACTCCCTTGCCCAAGTGTTCAGGACTCTGCATAACTGTGGAAATACTGCATCATAAGTAACTGAATCTGCAAGAAAATTTTCATCACTACATTTCAAGAAGACCTACAAAAATACTGTGCAAATAATTTCATTTGAATGCTTCCACTGTTGTTCACTAGTCCACCACACTCAATTATAAGACAACTACCAGTTAATCCCAAACTGCCTCTGCAGACAGACTGCAGATTCAGTGGCACTGAAAAGTTTCTCTATTTTCCCCTTTGAAGATAACATATAATTTCAGGTCACAGCAGAATTTCTGTGATTATTTCCTAGTAATTAATCCAAACATATCCCCTGGAAACAAATTCTCAGTTCTTCACAGATACACTACCTACACTAATGGAAGAGAAGTCGCCTGTGCTAGCAGGGTAAATGCAGACCAAAGTCAGAGAGGGGTAACAGAACTTTTTAAAAATTTTCAGTCATACTGAAGAAAGATTTTCGATTATTTTTTACAAATGAAGCGTGTCAGCTTCTCGGAAATACGTAAACTCAGTCTTCAACCAAGAGCGTGATATGGCATTTTCTTTCACATTTAGTCAACTGCACTTAAAAAAGCTAAGTTTGTATGCCTAAGTGCTTTTCTGGATAGGGGCCAGAAGGCTCATAAAAATGTTTCCAATATTTGGATCCCAAACTTAGCCAATAAAAGGAAACTCCTTTGACTTTAAGGGGCTTTCCAAAATGTTGCTTCTGATATTCACAGTAGACCCTGCAACACAATTGGAAGAGTATTTCTAAGGCAAATAGCAGTGGGGTCATGACAACAAAATGCAAGAAATACTAAATACAAAATTCTCTCCTTGTCAAAGAAGCTCCAGCTTGACCCCTGGAACACAGAGCTAGCCAGCTGATGGAAAGCTTAGCGGATTATTGAACAAGCTAGTCATACATAAAAATACAGAAAGACATCTTCCAAAGATTTTAATTGATGGAAAACAGTCCAAATTGCAGAACAAATTATAAAAGACACGCAAAACCTGTGGCAAACAAGAGCAGGCACCAGTAATACAGCAAGAAATGGCAATTTAATCCAAACTATATTTGCAAATTATTATAAATCCTTAAACATAAGAATGGCCTTATTTTACTGTGCCTCTTTTGGAGACAAAAATTGCAGGGTTTCCTTAATGAATGCTCCTGCCTGTCTCACTGACAGCATTTTGGAAGTCAGTAGTACCATTCCTATCCCAAAGAGAATCAAGCATTTGGTCATCTTTTGTTAATTTATACAATATAATCAGTAAATCCCACAAATTCAAGGCAAGTTACGTGTCCCCTTTGAAATGATCTTGTTGCAAGTCATTCTAAAGAAGTTAAAATCCAGGCAGCCATAAGAAAATGATGCTTTGGGTGTATTATTCAGAGGGTCAATACAATACTTCAAGTCTTGCTCAGATTTCCACTTTGGGCTCAATGGAAGACAGTGCTGCTTCTTTGTCCGGCACTTGATGTTAGCAGAGAGCTAATCAACTTGGTACTTTTGGAACTGGGTCTCACCTACCTAGCACTGAGTGATCACAGAGGTCAACCACCCACTGCTGTTAAAAACACATTCCTCCACCGATGGGTTCAAAATTACACAGAACAAAGCCCTTCCCAGTTTAAACCGGGGCAGGGAGGAAGAGAAGAAAATAACCTGCTGGCAAGTTTCAGAGCTTTCTTTTGTTTGTTTTATATTTTCACAACGCAGCAATTAATATTGACTAGAGAGGCGACTCTCTGAAGACAGGACATATCTGAAGTATCTGAAGCGGAAAACAAAGGCAGCTGGAGGAAGCACGAAGGGCCCCAGTAAGTCACAGCTTGATAGCAATTTGTATTAAACTGGAATACACTGAAGTTTAAAGGATGTGAGGGACCCACACAGCTCACCTCTGGAGCCACATGACTCTTCACTGTCACTCCTGACAGCATTGCTCTTTGTGCTCCATCACTTGTCTCACACTAAGTAATAAAATCTTCATGGGCTTGACAGCTGTGCACAGCAGCCCTCGCACGCACAGCAAGACAGTCATAGGACTGAAATCCCATGTTCCAAAGAGAGATGGAGCACAGCCGGCATGATTTCTGAGCAGGCTGAAGGTGCAGTCCCACCTCTGTGCCTCCCACTCAGCCACGGCTCACCACTGTCCTCAGCTCTGCCCACCCCACCACCGTGCAAAACTAAAAAAAAAAAAAAGCTATCCTTTTCAGTGCTGTCTTGCTTTTAAATGCAAGTCACATCGTTAACCCACCAAACACCGCCGCAGATCCACAAACAGCCGCCCCCATCCAG
>NW_009648967.1:822771-826658 GCF_000708025.1 Charadrius vociferus | reverse complement strand
GGCAACAGCAGCCAAAGGGACCCCCCCGAGGCTCAGATTCCCCAGGGAGCCAGCGAGGAGCAGCTGTGGTTGCTGTCCATGAAGGCACTGCCGCAGGAGATGACCTGGCAGCCATCGAACCGGGCTGCGACTCCTGGCCCCCACCATGGCCGGCTGCACTCCCGGGCACACTCCCCTGCAACCTAAAAGGTCTCTGCTCCATCCTGCTGCCAGATCCTCATCCCCCGACTGGTAGTCCTGAAGCCCACCTGCCAAAGCCTACCAGGAGCGCTCCCTGCCCACCAAGCTGCCTCGCTGTGTCCGTGTTGGGATGGTCTCATGAGCACCAGAGGCAAGGGAAGGGCTGGAGCAGGGGCAAGGAGGGCACAGCGAGGGAGCAAGAGCAGGGCGAGCTCGCTGGGAGGGCTGGGGGTCCCCTGCCATTGCCACCCAGCCTTCCCAAAACAGTGGTGAGCTGGCGAGCAGAAGGATGGATGTATTTCATAAGCACTCAGCTTACGAACCCCTCTTTGGGTGTTAAAATGCACTGATATAATGTAAACAAATGCAGCAGTTTATAGCAGTTGGACTGTGATCAAACCTGGGATTGTACCACCCCATCCAGGCTGGCAAAAAATTTGTATCTGCGGTCAGACCTCAGCAATGCGGCCTAACCCCCGACTGACGCTACAGTCACACGGGCTACCAGCCCTCCACAGATGTGACCGAGTCCCTCATCACCCCCATGTAATCCCTAGCACTACGTGGCAGCTAGGAAACCACTTTTATAATGAAAAGTTGTTATTTTTTGACACCGCGGGGCTGGCACCAAGGCGCGACCATGACTGTTTTCCAAGTTCCAGACAATTACACCTGAAACCACCAAAGGCTGGGAGGCAAGCGTCTGCCCTGTCACAGATCCCACATGGAGTTTCATCATCACTGACAACACTGTCGAGGGCTGAACTCAATTCTCATCACTGAGACAATAATTAGGAAAAAAAAAGAAGCACTCATTTCATTAGCAACCCAAGGACATTTGATTTGGACACAGCGACGGCAAGATCTCACACCACCAATGGGCTTTAAAAACCCCATTTTCTGACGTGCATTTATCAGTGTGCAGCATGACTGTGCCCAGCTTCTGTTCCACTGAGAAGAACAGCAAGAAGCCCCAGAAACTGTTTTTAGATGCCTCCTTCTGTTCCCCTACAAGGGACAGAGGGAACTGGACAACCCAGAACAGCACGTACCACCAACTGCACTATGGCAGAAATACAAAGCAACGCCAGCCCCAAGGAAAGGATGAAGACAAGTGCTTCTTAACTCCTGCCTTTCTTGCGGCTTAAGCACTTTGATTAGAGCTATGGCCCCTCAAAGGGGCGTCTTTGCTTTCAGGACTGGCCGGAGAAGGTGCGACCAGCTTTCAAAGACAGGTAAAATGTTAGCGATAAGAACGTAAAGCAAAAGAACTGGTAATTCAAAGCATACAGAGTGGATCACAAGGGTTCACCTCTTATGCATGTTCTGCAGAAACATCTTTACCTATTACAAGAATCAGGGAAGCTTTACACAGCAGTTGACAGAGCCAGTAAGAAAACAAGACTGAGGGAAAATCAAAACTTGCTAAATCATGGCCACCTCAGCTTCTCGTTGTACTATGAACTGCCTGAAGAGTCTGAAACTCATTAGTGCAATTCTCAAAACATTGGATTACCCAGATAGGACCTACCACCTCCCTGGATAGCACCTGAAAGCCTATAGATCAGCTTGTTGGGGGACTCACATGGGGGGACCGACCTCTTCAGCTGCCATGGTGCTACTGAGCGAAAAACAAATTTAAGATTAACTGAGCCATGAAAAGGCAGGATGAAGGAGTGACTTATTTAGGAAAAGAAGTAGGAAGAGTATTGCACATAGTTGATGTAGATTTTCCTCCTGGGAGGGTTCCGTTCAGCCTCAGCAGATGTAACCAGATTAGATCCACGCTGATGGACACTGTAGATGGGATACCCATCTGTAATCACTCATCCCATTTGTAATACCAATCATGTTCAGAGTTGTGCTGACAGTAATGTGAAGGGATTGACCCTCTCTTCTTATTGCTCCAGCCTTCCCCTGACATGCCATCCTGTACCGCGACCCCACTTTAAAGACAATTGAGAACAATGCTGGCCCCATGACCATTAAAACCTGTTTTCTGTTATGTCTGGGCTCCTTTTAAAAACTGGGTAGTGGGCTCATAAATCGTTTAAATGTTTTTGCAAATGCTACTTGCACCCCAGAGTGGAGTACTGGGCACACTGCACAATTGCGTGTGTGCATGTACAGATAGATGTTTACCGCGTCCTCATTTTCCTTTATGAGCTGCAGAAATTTTAGACTCCCCTACCTTCTGCTCTTTTAAAACTACTACATGACTTTTTGCCTTCCACTTAGGTGGTCACAAATGGCGAAAAAAAAACCAAAAAACCAAACGACGTAACAATTATCTTACTTGCTCCTTGTCCCTACAACAACAACAAAGCAAAGGTGGACCTCAGAGAGCTCTGGTACAATTCTGTATGACCCTTATGTCTTCTTCCTGGTTACTTCCAGGGACAACGCACGTTCACTATTGGGTAATTTCTGTGCCCCTGGCCTTGTAACAGCCAAGAAAGCTCCAGCATCGCTCCCTTATCAAGCCACAAAACCATTAAGGAAACTTAGGTTCCTAAATGCTGCTTATCATGTTTTTTAATAGCACTATATAAGCCTGTTACTACTTGAAATAAGGTTGTTACGGCATAATATAAACTTATCAAAGAAAAGTCTATAAACAGATTGCACAATGTCAGAGCATATTTTTTCATTTAAAAAAAAAACCAACAATGTTGCTTCCTTAAACTCATTTTTGCCTCATACCAGTATGAGTTATAGGTAATACTGCAGTTCCCCTAGGAGGTCCAAAATACACCAAATCTCTAAAAACTGGCCACTCCATTTTGGTACCAAGAAAAGGAGTTTGTGGTTTAACTTCAGGTGTTGACAACTTAAACACTAGCTCATTTTTTCTTAAGTGTACAAGCAGATACTGTATATTTTGAAAAATTATATTCATAAGCAGAAATAAAAAGAATATTTCACTGTAATCATATTTCTTATATCAGCAAGGATATCAGAAATGGATACATTAGATATGTCACTACAGCATGTTCTGTGTAAAACACCATCCAGTCTCACAATTTGATCTATAGTAGCAGAGCTCTGTTCTTAAAACCCCAACATCTGATCACACGCATTTCATCTTTAAATGTAAAAAAAAAAAAAAAAAAAAAAGGCTTCAGTCAGCAGAGCCAGAGGAATTTTTCTTACACATTACATCATTTTTCTTACACATTACATCTAGCCATTGGAAACGTCACGGCATTCAAATAGCACTACCACAAAATCACTGTGCGATGTCCTGCTAGCAGCATGGGCAATCCTTTTTGCTGGAAGCTTTTCATGGCTATTGGAATACAAGCAGATGTGTGCGTATAAAGGCACTCAAGTCCACATCTGCAGAAGCACAGGGGTGATGATCATCAGCACCGAGACCAGAACATCACATCATTGGCAGAACAGCCTCCCCAGCAGCCTAAGGTTTCCTCTTGGCCATCAGTCCAAGAGATCTGCTCTCTCCCTGAGCCACCTGGACCTTCAGCTGAAGTCTGATGCCATTTACCCGACGTGCTCAAACACCGCTCGTGACACGGCCAGTGCCGTGTAGACCACGGGAGGCAAAAACACGAGGGTGGCCTCGATGCCGTGCACCGGTGAGCTCCGGCGGCCCCATCGCCCACTCCGCAGGGACCCGTCCCTCCCTCGGGCCGTGGCGACTTTGGCCTGGACGAGGACGAAGACGAACGTCCCCCAAACTTCTGCTC
>NW_009648967.1:820732-822248 GCF_000708025.1 Charadrius vociferus | reverse complement strand
CCCCCCCCCACACCCCTACTCCCCATCCCGGGCCCAGCAGCGCTTGGCTTCCACACTGCCAAGTTCATCACGTCGAGAAACCAGATGACAAGGATCCCAAACTCAGCATACAGGGTTTGGCTCGATTTTCTCAGCATCCCAGCTCCCCCTTTAAAGCCTGGTCATTTTTTCCCCAGGTCGTTTTTTAGGGCGTTGTGAAAATTAATTCATGCTCTAAGTTCAGGTTACAGTGCTCGTGATAAACCTAACAGGAAGGTCTAAGAGCAAACCAACAATTCTCTCTTGAATTACGAAGACTTGACTCATATGTAATCAACACATTACTACAAAGCAAAAGGTGAAAAAGAAACAGTAACTGGGTTACAGCACATGATGATGAACAACTCAGCTTGTGTACAAGAAAAGCAGTATGTGAACAGTGTATTAAAATCTTCATAAAGTGATGAAATTTGGATATAAACTCAAACTTTTGAATACTCAGGTTCTTGATCCTCCTATTCTTCACATAGCTTTTGTACCACTTTTTCCACACTGACAAATAAAACTCAAAGGAGGAACCTCAACACCCCTTCAGCAGTTATCACTGTCTGCTGCGGAGTTGAAGCCTTTGAGCGCACTGAGGACCAAAACCTGCAGCAATTATAGCTGGTTGTACACAGCACACATATGCCATTCCCGCTTTATTCTAAGTTTCATTTTGTTTCCAGTCTTCTGTATTTCCTCCAACTTGTCTCTCAAACCTCACTTTTCTTTCAATCTCCGTTTTCTTTTGTCTTAAATTTACCCTCTCCCTATAATCTAACCCAGCCTCCAGTTCTTTGGTTTGTCTGCCCTGCCCTCTCATTGGCTTTTTTCCTTTTTTTTTCTTCTTCCTTTTTTTTTTTTCTTTTATTTTGTTGGTTTCAGCTGTGCCACTGTATTGCCTGTGAGCTCCAATGTCCATCTGCCTCTGGATTTTATCTTTATTTCCCATCCACTACTCTTCCTAGATGTTTCTCCCATTTTCAGGTCTCTCCGTCTCTAGTTTTCCTGCCCAGCCAAGTCTCATCTTCCTGCATGGTGCCCAACTCTCCCTCCTCCCCCCCTACAGGAGAGCCCTGCCTTTGGACCACGCTGCCTCACTGCAGGAGCCCCCAAGCGGAGCATCTGAGAGCACCAGGGGGAAGATATTCCCACTGTCAGGTCCAGCACCCAGGCTCAGCAGCACCTCAAAAACCAGAGCAGAAAAGCCTGCTCAACCCTGGGGCGTGCCTCAGGGCCTTTTGAAAATTAGCTGTTAAACTTAGCAGTGGTTTCACATAAATTATGCTTTCAAAGACAAGAAGGATAAGAAAACTGCTTCCAGTCGCCTCCCAAACATAAGTTTCTGCTTCTTACACTGCTTCTATTTTGTCTTTAGACTTCTTACATTGTGTTTCTTACACAGTAGGCATTAAAAAAGCATTACAGCTTCCAATGACAGAATACACTGCTAGAAATTTTAGCAGGCGATGAGCAGCATGTTCATTCTTTCCCT
>NW_009648967.1:805898-820720 GCF_000708025.1 Charadrius vociferus | reverse complement strand
AGATTCTAAATTATTTACAAATAAATTTTCTCAAACAAGTAATCCTGAGTCAGCACAGAAACTTCCAGCTCAGTTTGCTAGTTTTACCAAAGTTGACAAATGAAATGAAGAAATGTTCTTTTAGTAAGACATATCAGTCACTGCTACCAGGCTCACACTTTACATGAATCTGAACCCTGTAAGAAACCTGAAACATGTGTATACCAGAACATGCAGATGCTCTGGACTTTGACTGGAACACAGCTAGGTGGACACTATCCTCTGACTGCAATTATTTTCTTATTTCAAAATTTCTGCCATTTCTAAGTTGTTCATCTTTCAGTCAGGAGAAACTCTCAGTCTTCCCTGGAATCAAAACTTGGCACTTGTAATTTAATATGAAGACCTAAAAATCTGTTCACAGCCATACTAACCAATTCTCATTCTGCAAATTCTCACACCTAATTCCCCAGCACTCCACTGATATGAAAACACGTGTGGTGTGTTTTACGACAGACATTTTAGTAGTTCAAAGTCTAAATGTATCTTGTACTCCTTATCCTCTTATCTTTAGAAATCAGAACTGCTTAGATGTTGTGTCCTGTGGTCCTACTGGAGAATATCAATCCTATTTCTAAAGACTTACCTTAAGATCAGTGCTATCTTGCTTGTCCATCCTTTATGCTTCTTTTTTTGTAAGTCCTATATTCCCAGTGCCGTCACTTCAACAGCAGCGTGGCCAGCTCAATTCTTGGATTGTCGATAGGAACAACGCTTCATACCTCCTGCTTTTCATGTCCTAAGTAAGTGAAATGGAGACATGTCAAAGTATGACTGCCTTAATTCTTGCGTAACCTTCCATTGTTTTCAAAGTCCAAAAATCTTCCACCAAAAAGCAATCTTAAAGGAGGGTAATACACTTGACAGAAATTTTTACCAAAACAGGAATGGCCCTGTTTCTGTTGTTTCCATGGGGTGCCGGTAGAGGCACAAGCATGTAGATAACCACTCTGTTCGCTATGTTCTGTTAGAGCATACCTCCTATCCAGCAAGTATGTTAAGATGGTTTTTTCCATCAGCCATGTTTAATCAGGCAGGATCTACTAAAGGAGTGTCCAGATTTTGAAATGAAAAAGCCAAAACTTATCTACATCTTACGCACTGACCTGTTTTAGAGGGAACTCCCAGTTTCATTGTTTCATCATCTCCAAACATGCTGAAGACACTGAGTTTCGTAAGACTACCTACAAACTTTTACCTTTGCCTTAGTGTCCTAGCAGATCTTCAAGAACTGATGAAGCAGCAAAGACAGGAGCAAGGAATGGAGCTGCTAAAGATTGCTTCTAGATTTCTTCCCTCTTTCCATATCATCAACAAATCATCCTGCCACTGGGCTTATTTACCTTTGTCCTCCAACATAAATAATGAAGTCTCTTAAGTTAGTCCAACGCCAAAGGCCAGCAGCAAATACACTGAGTATACACTGAACACACTCATCAGATGATGACTGTTTCAGCTACAGTTTTAGCATGCTGTGGAAAGTCACTGTGGCAGGTTATTTTTCTTTATAGCACACAACTTAAACTTTTACCATGCAGATTCTGGACTACAAGAGAACAGAATCTTCTGCCTTGGCCTCCTCCTTCAACTTACAGTGTGTAGAGGCTCACTCCAACCTTGTGGAGTGAGCTTAAGTAATTCTTCATTGCTTATTTTACAGTGTGTGAATATGTAATGATTATTCCAGGTCTGGTTGTAGTAAATCTTCCCTCCTGCTGCCTGCTGCACACTGCTACTAGACAATGATCTGTCAACAAATGCTTTTCCAAGAAGGAGACCATGACTTGTCTCATCATGAATAAACTGATTTTTTGATTAAAGTTAAGGATGAGAACACCCAGGAAGGCATATAAATGTCCATCAGATACTGGTTCACACAGAATGGTCAGGGTTGGAAGGGACCTCAGGAGATCATCTAGTCCAACCCCCCTGCCAGAGCAGGGTCACCTACAGCAGGTTGCACAGGACGGCGTCCAGGCGGGTTTTGAATGTCTCCAGAGTGGGAGACTCCACCACCTCTCTGGGCAGCCTGTTCCAGTGCTCTGCCACCCTCAAAGTAAAGAAGTTCCTCCTCATGTTCAGATGGAACTTTCTGTGTTCAAGTTTGAGCCTGTTACCTCAGGCATGCAGCCCGCGTGATAGATGCACTTCAACAAGAGGACAGTCCTGAATATCTAATTACACACAGCCAGGATGCCACATGTTCTTATGGTGTTTTTTTAATCAGATCATTCAGTGGTTGCAACAAGTAGTTACTGATAATCTGAACGTGGCTCAGAATCCTTCCAGATAGTTCAGACATTGTATTTACATGAAGATTATTCAAAGTGAACAGGACTGTAGAATTTATTCTATGAGAAAAATTGGCTTTTTAAAAGTTTTTATTAGAGTCTGTAAGTAGCCGGGATTGTAGTGGTCACAGCTTGATGGTCACAGTCGGAAATACCCAACCATCAATTCTGTCAAAATGCATTCTGTGAATACCTCTGAAGCTAGTGCAGACCAAAGAACGAAATGTGACTGTGCAGTTTATTCTCATTAAAGTCATGAATAGTTTCTGTGCTTCCAGTGATAGTCCCGTGGAAACCAGCAAATACTGCTTCCTAAGGCAGGACATCACTGCTCAGAACTGAGAAATAATGTTTCAGCTGGTGTCATTGGTCTCTGCTACTCAATTTTCTTAATAGAAAGAGGACTCAGTGTAGGAGTGTGTTCTGCAGCTTTAAGATGTAGTAGTCTCCATCTGTTGAGAAGAAACCCTTCACAGTGATAGAGAAGCACAATGTACTTTTGCAGGGTAACAACCACAAAGCCAAGCACGAAGGAGATGCAGCATGAAGGGTAACCACTTCCATTGCTGTTCTTACCTCAGTATTAGATGACTGCTCAGATGATATGTGTAGCTAAATGGTAACACCTTAAAAATTTTCTGTGTTTCTGAGGAGCCTTTCTTGACCATTAACACAACCCCTGCTTTTAAGAATAAAGAGTCTTTAAGGGTTTTGTGGAATACTCTCAGGAAATACTGCCTCTCTCCAGTTTGCTCTGCTGTTCCTTGTATCCCTTAGACTGGTTAACAGATCTTTCAAACATGTCATCTTTCAGAGTACTCCTAGAAGACATGAGCTCTGACTGGTCAGCTCCCTGGCCTGGGTCAAATGACAGGCATATGGATCCTTCAGTAGGACTTTCTCCAAATGACCCCAGAACTTTCCAATCCTCATTTTAAAACAATTTCAAAAATCTGTTGATTTCTTTCCCACCTTTTTTTCATACCAGATACTACACATCTCTCTCACAGGGCCTTTACAGGAGGTAGAATTGGGGGGATGGAGGTTTGTGTTGCTGTTGACACACACCAAAGCAAATGTGTCGAGCTTTAGAGGAAAGAAGAAAAAACTTCCTGCATGAGACGATTGAAAAAAAACCCCACAACCTTACCCACACGACCTCTTTAATTTGAACTAACTTAAAGCTGTTTACCTAAAAATTAAGGGTTAAACAGTGATGAATGTACAGGGAGCACTGTGCTTCACAAAGGAAGAAGGAATTCCGTCCTTTAGTGACCCATGGCTGGAAAACCTGAAGACACTTATTAGGGTGTCAGTCAAGTACACCAAGCACACACGCTCTCAAAGCAGAGTACATCTGTGCAGATGACTCAACAGCAGATTGTCCCGTGTAAGATGAGCTGATTCACAGAGAACAGTATTGTCCCAGGCCAGTCCTCCAAAGGCTGGGGGCAGCTGAAGGCACATCCATGTTCACGTGACATTGTGCCTTTACGATATAACTGGTGACTGCTCTGCAGGGGACTCTAAAACACTTGTCTGGTTTCACAGGCTGTCCTAGCCATTGTGGAGTTTGGGCAAGGGCTCCTCACCAGGCACAGCCTGATGGCAAGGCCATGGCACAAGAGGTTAAGTCACCATACAGATTCACCCTGTGAGCTGGATCTAGTCCACAGGGCATCGCTTTGACCCCACTGAAAGCAGCAGGCTGTCAACGGCAGGCAGATGACCCACATAAAAATATTGAGACGTTGGCATCAGCTGGGCAGGGCGCCGTTATGATTATTATTGCTTTCAGGCTGTTTTGAGGAGCTGTCACATACTACATGACAGAAATACACCACATCATGAAACTTCAAACTGATTAACTCAGCTGTTTGCTGCTGGCTGCTTAAGTTTCACCTTTAGGTACCTACATTTCTAAGAAGAAAGCAAAGTAAATTTAAATGTACTTGTATTCAGCAAATAAGCTTATTTTTGATTTCTCCTCTGAGCCAATCATCCCATTCTAAAAGAACATTGTTCTACAACTACCCAGTATCTTAGGCTTTACATAACTTTTATATCAGTGTGTTTGCTAATTGCTATATTGTGTTTTTAAATGGTAGTATTTAACATGACAGAAATCAGTCTTTTAAATACTTACCTGAAATGAAATCAGCTTATGTATTTTTTCTTTATAAGGAAAAACCGACCAGTCTGAGAGAGGAAGTGACTTTGGCTGCATCTTTGGGTCAAAGTGGTGGGGCTAATTATTTTTTTTTAAAAACATGTGATGAGATACAGCTGCTTTTTTTTTTTTTTTTTTAAAGAAAACACACTAAAAATACTGTTAATGGTTTCCTTGACTACTCAAGACTTAAGATAGAGACAAGGACCTGTTCTTGTAAACAGTTACTGCTCATGACTGTGAACTGTCCTGAAAGCACGAATCTTCTCTAGCGTGAGTACACTGCATTTAAAGAACTCTTAAGTCAGAATACCGTATCTCAAAAAATCAAATGCCACTATTCTAAACTGTAGTAAAACAGTACCACTGAAATACAAAGACCTTCAATATTGTATCTTTAAAAGGCAAAGTGCTTCTAACTTTCCTTACTGAAAAGGAAAATCTAATAATGCACTTCTATCACACTTTTAAGTCAATGATAGACACTGTTAATTGTCACACAATGTGGTCTAAGGAATTTGAGCAAGAGTGTTTTGATTGCTGAACTCATTATTGAAATGACTGGTCTTTGTACATGAGCAATTCTGGCATCACAATAATTCAATATCACCCAAACAAAGATAAAACATAAATCCCAAAACTATTTGAGATTGGAGTAGTTAGCACTAACAAATCCAGGATATTCACAGATAAGCTGCACAATATAAATGGGGGAGAAAGGAATGCCTTGAAATACGGGTACCCAAATCTGTCTCATGGCTCAAAATAATGAGAAAGAAAGATAATGGGGAGCCTCTTCTACCTTTTATGCAATTTGCTAGCATAAACACAAGTAGGCACTCTCAGTTCCTATTTGTATGACTTGCTGACGAAGCTGTATCCATAAAGCACTTTGGGCATATGTGCACTGTATGTATGGACTCTAAGAAAAAAAAAACAAACCAAAATATATTGGACACCAAAACCACTGTAATTTCTCCCTGAAGCCTTGCCATGTCATAGAAATTAAGGCATTTTGATATATATACTCCAGGTTTGATATTACTATTAATGTCCAAAGTATAAACATTTTTTGCTTGTTAGCCATACCTTTCCCTTTCATACCATTCTATATTTCACTATCATACTTTAGAGTTATATTTGTGGCTTCAATTTAACAATGAGAAGCTGTCTTTGGTGTCTCTGTATTTGCACATTACGCATTTGGAAATACAGAGTTTTGTCTGAAGTAGATTTTTCTCTTTTAAATCACACATTTCACCAATTCCTAAAAGGTTAAAAGTAGAAAACCTAACTATTACGGGATACACAGATGCAACATTTTGTGATTATTTGATAAAAAAAACATTGCCATTTAAAACTGACAATCATGAAACCGTATGATTTTCGCAGCTCACTTTATGCTGAAGTAGTTCTTACATAATAATTGCTTTTTACATAATCAGAAGCAAAATCAGTTTTTTAAAATGACAGGAAGTAGAAGAAACTAAAAGCAAATTTCATAGTCTGCAAGTTGAAGCATCAAAAGGAGGTATCTGCTTTACAGCATCAGGCTTTAGAGAGAGAAGACATTTCACACTTAGGGTAGATCCAGTGCAATTCGTTATTGTGTGTTCCAGTTTAATTGGAAGAGCACTGTGCACTGCTCAAATGAAGGACATCACAAAATTCACCTATGCAAGAGAACAATTAATAGATGTGGCTTATGTCCAGTCACAGCTCTTTTCTCTGGCTTACACTTGAGGATAGTACAATACTATTTTTGTTTACTCTTCTCAATCTCATGCTTGGTAAGCCACTTATTTCATCATATTCCAATCCAAACATGAACACCCCAGGTATTCATATAAGAAACCTAGAAAAAAATGTAACGTTTAACCCGTCCATATCCCTTCTTTTGAAAATTCACTATTATAATAAGAAGGAAAATCAAGCCCAGGAAAACTACTGTTCACCAGAATCATTCTTAGATGCAAAATAAAATTAGAAACAAAAATTGACTTTGCCTCTATCCTCCTTTCACAATTTTTTCCCCTGGGAATCGTAACATATCAGTAATAAGAAAACTATTTTTTCCTTCATTAGTGAAAAATTCATTATCTGTATGGCTTTAAGAGAAGAAAGAACAATGATTTTTAAGCCCTTAGAAGTGACTAAGAAGCCACGAATGCTGTTTCTTTGACCAAGAGCATTTAAAACATACTTATTAATAACTAACGAGTTCATGTACAAATGCAGTATCAATAATTAAAACATACTATCTGCAGCATCAACATCAAATTCTCTAATATAAGAAGTCTGAAATAGGATTTTTAAATAAGCAACCTTTTAATATGACTATTTGAAAAACCCTATTTGAAATTTGCTCATACATTTCAAATACAGTTACCTATATACCAATATTTAAACACTACTTCATGAGTTAGTTTCTTAAGAATTAGCACTTACCTTTTTCTTCCCCATATTTAAAAAGTACATTTCAAGTAGCCTTGAACTACTGACCAAGGTTTCCATCCAGCGTACAATCGGATAAAGCTTGCTTCCCAGTAGTCACTGATGGAAACAGTGCTAAGAAGTAGTGACAACAAATTCCCATGTGTTAAACTGACAGCTTTCTTTTTTTTTTGGGTGGGGGGTTAGGGGGAGCAGAGGGAAGAGAGAAACAAGAAGTGAACCAAAAACTCTTAACAAAATGTTTTTACTCCAGTTATGCTGAAGATCTCATGTCACCTTATAATGAGGAACTCGTGACTTGATCTGCCTTTATTTATGTATCACGGTAAGGAAATGATTAACATTCATGATGTCACTGCTTGAATTTTCAGTAGGAGTTCAGAATAAAAGCATACCCAAAACATTTTCCAGGTTCACTGTAGTTTACCGTGTATGTGTGTTGCCACCTAGAGAGTCAAGGTTATAACTGTAGGCATGGAAATAATTAAGCCAGCCCAAGCATACTAGCTGTTTTGAAATCCTTCTTTGAACATTAGCTTTGCTATACTGAACAATTAGTCTGTGCAGTCTAACACCTCTTATTGCAGCTTCCATCAGATACTTTCATAAAAATAACGATGAATTCCTCACAACAAATCTGCCATAAACAGAACTAGCTGCCAAATGCTGGACAGTAATTATCTTTGGTGCCACCTGGAAACATACATTTGTACTGTGGACCCCGTGGATTTTCCTACTACCCATACACATAAGTGTATTTTTTTAACGTCCGTTAAATTCTTGGCCTTGCCAACAGGAAAAAACATCAAGCAGTAACTGTCAAAACAGTGAGAAACCTAATATATTTACTGTTGATCATCATATTCAAATTATTTTAAATGTTGCTGTGCTGAAGACAGACCCAATGCTGAAAATATTACTTCATGTCTTTGCTCTGCTGGCTAACTATGCCTGTGCTCACTTGCTATGCTCCTTCTCCATCCTCACTTATGTTCCATTCCTCACTTTGTTTTTTTTTGATTTCTTTCTACCACAGTCTACTTATATCCGACATGGTCATTAATACAGCCTGTTTGTCATAGTAGTTCTTTACTTTCCTGATTTGGACTGAACTTTAGGCTTCTCCTGAAAGCTTACCTATGTTGGCAACCATAGATATAGTACAGGCCTTCAATGAACACAAATCAGAGCACATAAAACAGGCCTTAAGTATAGAATGAGACAGAAAGTTTACAAAGGCTGACACACTGGTAATACTACTTTGCTATTTAAATCTGCTCTGAAACATACGTAACTGCAGCATTTCACTTCCCATTAGAACACCCAGACCCCTACTGCACTACCTCCAGATGCAAGACCCTTATAAACCTGGGTAGTAGTTAGATGATCTCTGAGGTTACACTGTACATTTTCCTACTCCTGTAACAGTGGTTCTTCCTTTTACAGGGGAACATTTTAGAGAAAGGCAAACTCCCAATTACCTAGAGAGAATATAAACAATTTTTTGCTCAAAGTCTAAAGCCAGATGAAATGAAGATCATCAGTTGGTAGGTTATCACGCTGCTCCCAAGTTGTCTTAAAATTTGTGTTGACGTTTTGTTATTTCAAAAGAACATTATCTTCTCACTGAATATGAATGCACATGTAAATTAAAACCTCTTTAGCTTACTTATATATTCTGTACAGTCCTTGAACAAGGCCTCTCTAGAAAAATGGAGTCAGAAGTCAAGACCAGTGTTTCGGTAGCCCACAGTGACACATGGTATCTGGAGACACCAGACACTAAGCAATGACATGTCTTGATCACACAATTTGACAGGTCTAATGCAAAGTTTATGTAACCTACCATCACTCCCCTTACCTTGCCCAGCCTTTTGTATAACCCAAACTCTCAGACTCATTTCAGAAAATTTTCCAAGGCTTTTAAATTTGCCTCTATTTGCAAACAAATGAATGGAAAAAACTAATCAGCTCAGCAAATGCTCTGAAAGCAGCCGTAACATTCCAGCCCATGACTGGAACAACCCAAGAGGAAAGTGCTTGCCTACAGCATAATTGCAAATAAAGTAAACATATGGCCTACAACATAGTGCAAGCTTAATTTGTTTTAAAGGGCTTATTTATTTTGTTATGGAAAAACTCAAACACGTATTTTAAAGACAGTAATAAAACAACTTCTGTCCTGTGAATATAATGGAAAGACAAGATTTTAACACTAAAATGCAGTCTATTGCCAGGACATACCTACCATGTACGAAGCTCCAAGAAGATTTTAAGTGACTAAAGAATGTCTGCAAACATACTAGCTAATAATGCAAAATACTGGATCCTGAGAATATTGGATGGTATGAAATATTCTAAAAACCACAAATACAGGAATACATATATTACTTAGGGTAAAAAAAACCCACAAAACAAAACCAAAACAAACACCTCAATAAACTAATAAATATTACTTACTAATTTATTTTGGTTATAGTAAACACAAAATAGCAGTTGCATTCTTGCCAGAAAAGGAGTTTGTTTTTAAAAACATTTGTAAAGTACTTCCTAATATAAGTTGGTGTATTTGGACTTAAAGAATGTAATTAAGAATATGTGAGAAAAATAAATATTACTTAAATATGTACCTAGCTAATCTGACAGCAGGTAGAAGCATTATCTAAACAAGCACCATGAAATTCTTGAGTCACTAAGCCACCTCCTTCCTTCTCTGGGTGCTAAGAGACACTAGCAATCTAAATGAATAACCAATGAACTTAAACAGATACCTTACAGCACAAATACTGGAAAAAAGTTTTCAAATGTTTACTGAGAAGGCTGACAAGCTAATTCTTTTACGCAAAAAGGCCTAGTAAAATGAAAAAGTTATAAAACAACAATCTGAAGACAAAGTCAGGAACTTCACACAGTAATAGTTCCAAAATTTTTTAAATACACACAGGCAAAACTTTATTGTCCTTTAGCAAATACATTATCAAAAAAAAAAAAAATTCACAAGTTGTCTTCTTCAGTGACGATTCCAGCAAAAATACAGTGTTTGCTATCCTTAAAAGACAAATCAAATTTGCAAAGTCTGACAGTCTGCCCATACAACTTCAGTCTATTATTAAAGACAAGTATTTCTAATTGTACTTCAATTTGGAAATAAATTACAAAAGACAAGCATTAAGTTTGCATTTCACAACAAAACACTAATTCAATGAAAATTTGAAAAAAAAATTGTTTGAAAAACTTGAAAAAAAAAATTGTTTGCAAGATCTATAATCTGTGCAAAAACTACATCTCAGTCAGTTAAGTCTGAAAAAGTGTATGTGGTAATTTTGCATTTACTTGCATTAACTTTTCTTGGCACATGTGTGCACACCAATTTCAATGCTACCAACTGGTTCAGAGCTAACATTACAAAAAATAAGAACAGCATTAACTTGAGAATGGACCAAAAACTTAAAAGCTGGCTGCCCACTGCTTTGGGTAATACAAAAGAGAGAAGGTGAAAAACATTTTCACAAGGAGAATGAGAAAAACTTTCAGAACAGTGACAGCTTATAGAAGAAAATATCCCCTTTTCCTTCCTCCTCCCAGCCACACTTGGTTTTGGTTTGCATAGAAAAGGGAATGTTTTGTCTGGTTTTGGTAGGCTCTTATTTTTTGGTTTAGCTACTACATGGAAAGACACACACTAAAAATCACTACAGTTTGTGTGCTTTATGATAAACTCACATGAGAAATATTTCAGGTACCACAGCTATGTCTTTTTGTTCAGGACAGGTAAAATGACTTTCCGTTTCCTTTGACATGTAACATATCCCCTGGTTTCTTTTAATTGCATCCCAAAGTTCTAATTTTCTGTAGTCTTCTTTTAGCCCGCCTCCATGTTTTCAAGAATTCTTGCTTGACATCATAGCCTCCTTCATACTGTACACCTCCAGACAGCTTACTATTAAGTACCTAATAGTGATTATTCCATCCATTCAGACAACTCAGACTTGCTTTTGCAGACTGACAAAACATTGTTTCTTCAAGAAGGCAGAAGCATGCTTATTTTTCTCCCAACTAGAAAAACCTGAAACCAAATGGAAACAAGTTTCCTGTGAGTAGATCCACAACTATGAAACAATTGATCAGGTCTCCATTTCAGTCTCCATGGTATCAGTCCTTGAAGGAGTTTTAGCTTCTGGTGGGCTCTCTCCATCTAGGTTCTGAATATCAGACAAATCAATAGTAGGCAATGGTGCTCTCCAATACAGGAATGAGTTATATTGACAGAGTTCTTCTTCCTGCTTTGAAAAGAGGCAAACAAACAAAAACGCAACAGAACATTAATGTCTATCACAGCAGTACAAAATAATAAAAACAAACTTTTATAAAAGAAACAGAAACAAGGAAGAGTTACTCAGCTGTTCCATATAAACAGTTTGTATAATTTTTATACAGAAAATATGAGGTATTTCTAAGGAAAACACCATAGAAAATTTCAACCAAATCATAATTTACTTTTTCTTTTTAAATATTCTTGCTAAAAACTGCTGTACAATCTCTGGAAAATACTTCCCTAACTCCACCAATTTCTTCAACTTGCAATCTTTGCACAACGTGATACTGTAAAACTTGTGCAATCGTTGGACTTTGCATACAAAAACTAGTCACTGCTTTTTCTTCTCACAACAGTATACAAGTTTCATGCACATTTAGAAGCTGGTATTCAAAAGAATGTATTTAGCCATTTTACATCAACTCAGAGGATGATACTTGCAGGAAAAATAAAGCATTGTGTAGTGTTTCTAACACATTCTGTTTCTTCCTTTCTTTATCTACATTTTGTACTCAAGTACACTTGAGAAAAATGAAGATCTCTTCGAGGGGTAGGGAGGGGAAAGTTTAAGAACTGGTAAGTTGTACAAGAAAAGCCTTGGAGGAACATGTACTTATCTACCACTTTAACATGGCACCACAATTTTATTTTTTTTTTTTTAATCTCTGTTAGAAAACACACTGTTTGTTTATAACCACATGTTGTGGTTATAAAGAATGGCCAATCTGTGCATGCTTTTATGGTCATGATACACATAAGAAGAACTATTCTCAAATCATTCCTTATGTCTTGAGCATGTACTTTCTTCTGGTACGTAAAAACATTGAATGTTGCCACAAACCTAAAATAATGCATTTACATATAATATTGGTTTGTATTTTTCTTAGCATACGATCAGAATTTTACTTTAATGTGTCAGCTGTAACAGGTGCTGAACAGAAATATTTTTTACAAAGAAGCTGGTATAGCTGTTTGGGAATGTCTCTTGAAAAGAAAATCATGCTTTGTTTGCTCTGCAACAGAATAAAAAAACCCCACATAATGTTCAAAAAATTGCAGTAAGTATTGTACATAAACCCTTTCAGATACTGGAAAAAAACCGCTTCCCCCCACCTTCCCCAAAAGAAAGACCTACATAAATTCACCATACTTTTCATTTAAAGAATACATTTTTCTATTTGTTACCACACAAGCCTCTCTTGAACTACAATTTGTTGTATCAGGTAACCTGGTTTTACTACAAAAACCTGGCATTATTCAAGATCTGTAATAATTAAGAGAGGCATGAAAGGTGTAGACATTTCATAGCAGCAAGATGGATGTGTGCCTGGAAAAGTACTACTATTGTGAATTTCCTCACTAGGAAAAGATTGACTTCAGGAAAAATTAAAGTACCAAATTTCCCCTTAATGGGAATCAAGACCAATACCAATTAAATGAGACAGTGCCACAGGAACAGAAGGATTGATTATATGGAAACTGGAAGAAAGCCAAACTATAAGTAGTTGCACACATTTGCATAAATATTCTTATAAATGGAAATTTTTGTACTGCACAGCATTAACAAGGTGCAAAAGAGAAAGGGAAGATTTTTCCAGTCCATATTCCAACCCAGGCAGCATTCCACCTGTGCAGGGCAGGTGGCTAACAAGTTCTTTGAAAAAAATCTCCAGCAATGGAGTTTCAGAAGCTGTCAGCTACCCTTACAAATTCTTCCTGTGTTTCACCTGAAGTCCCCTTATATTTTAGTAAGTTACTGCTCACACTGTGAGGCCTAAGTACTTAAAGTCAGAACACCCCTGTGCTAGGTGCTTTGTATGGACAAAGAGATTATAATCTAAAACTTCATAACCACAAAAATATGCATACTCTTAATTTGGGACTCAGGCCACATACAGGATTAATCTCAAGAGCATTCAAGTGTCCAGAGGAGCAGTACTTCAGTTTATTGGTACCTCCCAGAAAGATTCAGTGTGAAAAGGAACAAATGCAAAAAGCACAAGAAACAGGGACAAGCACTAAACATTCATACATAAAATGCAAAACAAAATATCAAATATTCACGTTCACCCAAATATCTTTCAAAACCAGTTTTGAGAAGAAATTCTAGCAAGGTAGGTAACATGCAGCAAGCTCAAGAGATACAACAGCTCAGTTTCTATGGATGAAGTAGTTTAATTTTTAAGGAGTTAAATTTCCAACTCTAGTTGCAAAGGTGTGCTTGCAAATAAAACTCAAGTTATATTTCTTCTCTAGCCAACTGTAGCATAACTGGAATTGCTTGTAACTTTAACAAACAATCCACAAAAGAGCAAAGAATAATCCCAACCTACAGCTGTATTTTCAGAAAGGTGTAAAAATCATCACCAGAAATGTCTTTGTGAAAGATTTAAAACACACACATAGGACACACAGAAGATGGGAGAAACACCTCTTGCCTGCTGAAGAATGTTTTTTATACAATACTGTACTTAGGGAAACAACCTGTTAAAAATACAGTGCTACAAAAATATTTTGTATAGAGAAATACTCTTTACTGTGTGGAAATCCAGGGAACTTTTTGCCTTCCTACCACTGCTAACACTCACAAAATTATGACTAATAACCTAGGGATAAGTAAAGAATTCAGCATCATATTTGTGATGGAGTAAAACTTCTGCAGAGGTTAGCTCAATTTCTTTAATTTGCTTTATTGCAGAAGATGCTTGTTCTCTCTTAAAAAATTAAAGATATGATTGTGTTTAAAAGGTGCAGCCTAAAAAGGATATGCCATTTTCTTGGGACATCAGATTTTTTCCTCAATTCCTTTGTGTCTTAATTCTACCATCCATCACAAAAAAAACCCAAAACAAAGCAACACAACCAACCAAACGAGAAAATACCAAAAGGCAGCGCCTGAGAAATAAAAGCTACAATTTTCTTTACAGATCATAGATGCGTATTAACACTACCAAAGGTACCAACTTTTCAAAGCCAGAGAGTCTAAAACTGGAGTTCAAAGCCTATCCGACCTGATTAGACTTTCTGCCACTTCCACATCACTGGATCAAATACTTTGGTTTTACTTAAAAGATCCAGGTGGGAGGAAAGGTGAGTTTACATATATAAAACTTCTAGATCGGAAAGAAATTTGATGTAGCATTTTATTTTTGCAAAACTGAAACTTTCTTAGTGTCGTATTTTGTATTCTGGCCTACTGTGTACAATGTGGTCAAGGCCAGGGAGAATGGACTGTTGAAAGGCAACCAGAAACGTCAGCAGTCAACTGCGCATTTCTATATATCCCAATCATTAAATAACTGATCCCTTGCCTCTGACCACCACCTTCCCTAGGCGTTCTGATAAGTATCGCTACTAAATGCCCATCCCAAACAAAAAATTAAGAAAGAAAGTGGTCAGATAGCTGACCATTGAGCTTGTCTGAGTTGCAGTCTCAAACAACAGAGACGCCATCAAAATAAACTCTTCAAGTTTCCACCGTCGCTGAAGAGAGACTTTACTAAGGTGAACTCCAGACAGGCTGTTTACCATCAGTTTTTCGAAGGGGGGGGGG